>NC_044390.1:72523008-72675508 GCF_006542625.1 Nomascus leucogenys
TTCTGGATAGATTTTGAAGATCGAGTAGACAGATTTTGTTGATGTGTTAGCTATGGGGTGCAAGAGTGGAAAAAGAATTAAGGAGTAATACAAAGATTTTGGCTGAACCACTAGGAGAATAAGGTTGCCATTTGCTGAGATGGTGAAGACTGTGGGAGGAGTAGGTATGGGGGGTAATCAGGTGATTGGACACATTAAGTTTGAGATGCATCTTTGACTTTAAAGGGGAAGCATAGAATAGGAAGGCAAGATATCAGGAGACAGGTCAGAGCTGAGGTATCATTTTTTGGTGTGCATGCATGGGTGTGTATTTGGCTATCTGTTAGGTAAAGAATATTTGCAGCCATAGGGCTGCTGGGGCCTCCAGCAGAGTGAGTAGATGGAGAAGAGTTTGAAGGGCTAGTCCTGGCCACTCAGTGTTTAGACTCTGGAAGATGAAGTGTCAGTGCTGAAGTAGCCAGAAAAAGACAGAGAGAAAACCAGGAGAGTCTGGTGTCCTCAAAAGCACATGCAAAGAGTGCTGAATGAGGTATTTAGCAAATGGGTAGAATAATCATACTCTCACAAGCACAGATTCCCATAGACTTGGAGCCAATGGGAGCAGAGAAGAGATTCTGGGAATATTAATTTTGTATTAGGCAGATAGTCTATTAACAGAAACCCTCTCCTATTTAGGTCTGTTATAATTGTTGTCTTAGGTATATTTTTATAACTGATGTAGGTTCTGTTTGGAGCAAAGAATGAAATCTATAACCTGAACTTCCTAATTCTCTCCCTAAAGGTGGTATTTGTTGTGAGGCAGTGATATAAAGAGCTTGTATCCTCTAGGAACAAATTATTGTCTGGCTATATAATAGCTTTAGTGCAGTTACAATCATAAAATATGTCAATTGAGAGAGTGGAAGTGACAAGCAGAGCATACCTTACTGAATATCAGAGCTTTAATATACCCACAATAGCCAGAGTAGGACTGGGACAGGAATAGATAGATGGATGGAACAGAAGAGGAAACGCATACATATACTGTAAGTATAAATTTTGCATGTGATTATGTCATACATTGGAATGTAAAGAAAGTTATTTTTTAAAATGGTGCCGGAAATAGTTAAATAGTTACATGGAGAAATGCCACATATCACATACTATCCTATAAATATAATTGAGTGGATTTGAACAGAATATAAAAGATAAAACCATAAAACTGAAGAAAATATTGGTGAATGGTTCTATCTGACCTGAGGTTGGGAAACAGATTTATGCGAATGGCACATGAGGCTGAATTTATAAAGTAAAATATTGCTAGACCTGATGATGGAAAAACATGAGAACATCTGTGTGTGTGTGTGTGTGTGTATATATATATGTATATGGCCTGGAAACATATAAAAGGCAAATGACTGGGAAACAAGGGAACATTTGTGACAGACAAAGAGGTAATGTGCTTTGTAAAGAGCTCTTAGATGAAGGGCCTAAGAGAATTACTAACAAAGGAACCAGAAAGACAGTTTGTAAAAGGAATATAAATGGCCATGAATCATAGGAGGGAATTGAGTCTCATTAAAGTCAAATGATTGGGAATAAAAAATGAGAGACAGTTTTCACCCATCAAATGAAACTGCCCACCACCCTCCTGTGGCTGTCAGCTGGACCGCAGGGGCTGCTGGTCCATGAGGACTTCTGTTCTTAGTCACTGTGACCAACATGATTCCTTGATGATTTCCACACTCACGTGCAGGAACCATGCGGTGCCCTGGCCTCCCAGCTCTTTGACCTTTCCCTTCTCCAGTGAACTTGTTCTCCACCCAGCCCCTGACATCTGCTCCCATCCTGACACCCCGCTTTATTATCCATAACTACAGCTTCTCTCAAGGGCAGTTTCTAAGATCCCACACTCCGGCTGCTATCTCAGATACTCTCTTTCCATCTCTGACTCCAGCCATCTTTTGGCCTCGGGGGCCACTCATTGCTGTTTTCACTGCTAGCCTTTCCTGTCCCTCCTTCCTCAGCTTAAACACCAAGGTCGCTCAGTGTCATCCCTCCTTTGCCTCCCTCTCGTTTTGTTGTAATCACTTGCCTGACTACAACCCTGGTTGAAGCCATGTCCCTGCATGCATGTGCCCTGGTGATATGGCTGCATAGACAACCACACGGACAGGGACTTCCAGGGGGTCCATAATGCTGCTGGGGCACCACCCTCTATTTCCTGAGCCCATTCATTCTTTATTTCCTTAGATGACTATTTCATATCTTCTAAATTTTCATCAAACCTCCAACACATCCCCTCATCCTCACTCTCAGCTGTCACCCTTGCTTCCTATCTCACTAACAATGTAGAAACAACGTAGAAACAAGCTTCCCCCACGATGGGTACCATTTCTCCCCATTTCTCGCATTGCATCCCATCCTCTTGCACCCAGCCAAGCACTTTGCCGCAACAATTTTCAAATCAGTTCTTCCCCCCTACAGGATTATTTCCATCGTCATACAAACATATTTTATTTCTCCCATCCTAAAGAAAGAACGATCTCTCGACCAAATGCCCCTTTGTCTCCTTCCCTTGGCATCAGAGCTCCTAATAAGATTAGTCTATAATCACTGTCTCCACTTTCTCTCTTGAACCTACTCCAGTCAGGTCTTTGCTCCTCTCATTCCACTAAGACTGGTTCTCATGGGCACCAGTGGCCTCCTTGTTGTTAATCTAATGGTCAATTCTTAGTCTTCATCTTAATCCTGATCCCTCCAGCCTCCCTGAGACTTCTCCACTTGGCTTCTGGGTCACCGCATTCTCTTGATTGTTTTCTTGCCTCTCTGTCTGCTCGTCCTCAGTATCCTTCGCTGATTCCTTCTGCATCCAAACCTCTGAACACAAGTGTGCCCGCAGCCTTCATCTTTGGACAGATCCTCTTTTCCGTCCATTCTATGTGCTGTTAATTCCTGTGTGCCCTCAGCCTTGACCTCTCCCTAAGCTTCAGTCCTCTATCCAACTGTCTAGTTGGTGTCTCTACTAGGATGTCTTAAACCGTATCTCTTATTAATAAGCTCATATCTGAGGTCTTGATCTCCACCCTCTACCCCTGTTCTGTTTTGTTCTTTGCTGACTTCTCCAACTTAATAAATGGCAACTTCATTCTCCAAGCTGCTCAGGCCAAAAAGCTGGGACTTACCCTGACTCTTTCTTAGCTCTCCCCCATCCCTGAATCAGCAAATCCTGTAGGTGCATGTGCCACCTTCACGTCTCTAGATTTCAATCTCTTCTCACCATCCCCATCACGTCTATTCCATTGCCACCATCATCTCCATCCTAGATTACGGCACTATCCTCCTTCGTTCCTCAGCCCACCTCAGCCTGTTCTGAATACAGCAGTGAGAGGGATCTTGTTAAATTCCAAGTCAAACCCTACAGTGCTCCCTCTTCCAGGGAAAGTTGAAGTCCACACGGTCCTCCATAACACATCTATCTCCTCCTCCCTTTCTGATTGCAGTTACTCCTCTGACCTCACTTACACACATTACTCTTCTCCTCTCTCCCTTTCTCTGGCCACACTGATTTTGCTTTACCGCAAACTTGCTAACCAGGCTCTCATCTCACACCTTCTCGCTTGCTGACCCCTCATGTCTGCAATCTTGTCCTCCAGATATTTGCACGCCATCTCCCTATTTAACACTTTACTCAAATATCTCCCCAGTAAGCCCTTCTCTGCCCACCCCATCTAAAATTCGTCCCTTTCACCCAACACTTCCAGTTGTTGTTGTTGGATTTCTTTTTCTCATTAGCATTTGCAATGAACATGCTGCATACTTTACTGATTTCCCTTATTTACTGACAGCCTCCTGCACAAGAATGGAAACTCCAGGAAGCAGGAATTCCTTATCTCTCTTGCTCATTGTTGTATCTCAGCACCCAGCCCAGAGCCTGCCACCTAGTAAATGCCTAATAAGTATTTTTTTGAGTGACAAGATATTAAATATGATAATTCGCAGCCTTGGCATGAATGTGGCCAAATCGTCACTCTCATCTTTGCTTGGAAGTTTCAATTACTAAAACCTTTTTAGAGAGCAGTTTGGCAATTTGAATCAAGAACATTTAAGGCCAGGTGCGTTGGCTCATGCCTGTAATCCCAGCACTTTGAGAGGCCGAGGCGGGCGGATCACTTGATCTCAGGAATTTGAGACCAGGCCGGGCAACATGGGAAAACCTGGTCTCTACAAAAAATACAAAAAGTAGCCTGGTGTGGTGGCTCTCATCTGTAGTTCCAGCTACTCAGGAGGCTGAGGTGGGAGGATTGCTTGAGCCTGGGAGGTCAAGGCTGCAGTGAGCCATGCTCATGTCACTGCACTCCAGCCTGGGTGACCCTGTCTCAAAAAAAGTATATATATATATAAAAAATGAGATGTAGAGACTTACAAAAGGAATGTTCATCAAAGTTGCTTATAGTAAAGGGGAGTTGGAAGCCATATAGTGTCCAACAATAAAGGGCTGCTTAAAAATTATGAATCAGCTATACAAGGGAATATTGTAGAGTCATCAAAATTATACTTTTATGTGTAATTTAATGGGAAAATGTACATTGTCTATTTCAGAAAACAAAGATATGAAATTTTGTGTAGAATTATCCCAGATATATATGAATGTGTGTATATATGTATACACACGTACATATATATACACATGTACATATATACACACAAATATAATAGTGTATCTATAAGAGAGACAGGAAATACTGGCTTTCTGTTTGTGATGAAATGCAAATTCCTTATGTATTTTTCCAAAATGTTTAAAATGAGACTTTTGTAATCAGAAGTATATAAGCCCCCTTCCCTCAAAGAAAATGATTGTTCTACTGCCTGTCTTGGCTGTATTCTTACTTGGGGGCAGGGTGGGTGGCGGGAACAGGGAGAGCTAATCTCTCCTCCTCCTTTCTGACTCATTCCACAGTCAATCCTTTTTCTTATTTTCCAAAGGCACAAGGACCTTCCATGTTCCGAAACCATTGTCCAGAGTATTTCTTCTGGACTATTTTCCACTTCCCTCCATCTGCCCGGCCAGCCGTTCTGCATCTGTAAAAGCTGGTTTCTGATTATGTCTCTAGGCAGGACCGCACCCTCCCTCTCCTGCACTCCTATACTTCGTGGCATATCCGCCCCAAGATAACACTTGTCACTCTGTTTTCCAAATTCAGTTTCATTCATTTGCTTCACATGTGCACTGAGCCCACTGAATTCTTTCCCTGTCTGTTGCCAGTGCTGGAGACCAAGCCTGCACCCTTTGGCCCAGACCATCTCATTCACCTTTTAACACAGAATCAGGGTGAGTGGAGAGTGGGGGAGTGGTGTGGTGGGTCTTTGCCTCTCGCTGTTCAGTGAACTTCATGCCTGTCCTCCTGAACCCCAGCGCTAACACAGGGTCAGGCTCGCGGGAGTGAACAACCACCATTTTATCTCCCGAAGCCCTTTCATTAAATTGACAGTTTACCTGTCAATTTTATGTGCGTGGTCATTTTTAATCCTCTACACTTTCAGGTAATAGGAAAATAATTTGAATCAAGTTCTTCCTTCACCATTGGCGTAAAATCGGTGATTAAACTTTTAATATTTAACGTCTTAAAAAAGATTCCCCGGCCTAGCGTCATGCCTAAATAATACATGCATCTACTTCCCCCTGGTGGACTCATCTTCTAATAGCAGCTTGGTTTTTCCCCCTTTATTACTGGCAGCAGTAATCCATCTCTCGCTTTCCTTAACACAGATAGATATTCATGGATTGCAGGATTCAGCAGTGTCTTCATAATAGCAGGAAGTTTATGTTCTAGCTTTGCCACTTACTGGCTGTGTAACTTGGGCAATTTACTTAACTTCTCTGCGTCTCGGTTTCTTAACCTGTGAAATGGAGACAGTATCAATAATAAAATATTAAAAACGAATACATATGAAGTGCTTATTACATGGCATGTATCAACTCATTAAATTTCTACAAAAATCCTATTACATAAGATTTAAAATGTCCTGGCCGGGTGTGGTGGCTCACGCCTGTAATCCCAGCACTTTGGGAGGCCTAGGCGGGCAGATCCTGAGGTCAGGAGATCGAGACCATCCTGGCTAACAGGGTGAAACCCTGTCTGTACTAAAAAATTCAGAAAATTAGCCAGGCATGGTGGTGTGCACCTGTAGTCCCAGCTACCAGGGAGGCTGAAGTGGGAGGATCATCTGAGTCCGGGCGGTCGAGGCTGCAGTGAGCCAAGATTGAACCATTGCACTACAGCCTGGGCGACAGTGAGACCCTCTCTCAAACAAACAAACAAATCCCAAAAAAGCAAAAAAAAAACAACAAACAAACAAACAAAAAGAAATGCAATAGTGTGAATATTTTTGAACTCTCACAACTTGATTAAAAGGCTAATCATGCAAAATAAAATATTGAGCTTCTAACAAATAATCAAGTCCGATATGAATGGAAATTATTGGGGGTGGGAGGGAGTACATTTTGGGGATTGATTTTTTTTTTTTTTTTAACAAATAGAGCACTAGAAGCCAGTGCATAGAAAGCTGAGGAAATATGAGATAACCTTCTAGGGAATGGCCAGGTCACAGGGTGCTCCATGGAAAGTTGAGCTTGGTGCGGATTCTAATTTGAAGATGAGTAGTGCAGTGACAGCACAGGCTGCTTCACGGAAAACAGGCAGCTGCCCCCATGTGTCCTTCACCTAAAAGCACCAGTTCTCTCTAACACTGATGCTGTGGAGGTGCACACAGGGCACTGTGGAGGTTGTCATGTAATTCATTGCCATTTACCTTTCTGCTGACCATAGAATGGAATCCCGTCCATGCTTATTTAACTTACTGATGACATTAGAAGCCCCAGATTGATTTTTTCCTTCCTTCCTTCCTTGCTTGCTTTCTTCCTTCTTTCCTTCCTTCCTTCCTCTCTCCCTCCCTCCCTCCCTCTCTCTCCCCCTCCCTCCCTCCCTTCCTCCCTGCCTTCTTTCCTTCCTTCCTTCCTTCCTTCCCTCCCTCCCTCCTTCCTTCCTTCCTTCCTTCCTTCCTTCCTTCCTTCCTTCCTTCCTTCCTTCCTTCCTTCCTTCTTTCCCTCCCTCCCTCCCTCTCTCTCTTTCTTCTTTTTTTTTTTAATTATTATACTTTAGGTTTTAGAGTACATGTGCACAATGTGCAGGTTTGTTACATATGTATCCATGTGCCATGTTGTTTTGTTGCACCGATTAACTTGTCATTTAGCATTAGGTATATCTCCTAATGCTGTCCCTCCCCCCTCCCCCACCCCACAACAGTCCCCAGAGTGTGATGTTCCCCTTCCTGTGTCCCTGAGTTCTCATTGTTCAATTCCCACCTATGAGTGAGAACATGCGGTGTTTGGTTTTTTGTCCTTGAGATAGTTTACTGAGAATGATGTTTTCCAGTTTCATCCATGTCCCTACAAAGGACACGAACTCATCATTTTTTATGGCTGCATAGTATTCCATGGTGTATACGTGCCACATTTTCTTAATCCATTCTATCGTTGTTGGACATTTGGGTTGGTTCCAACTCTTTGCTATTGTGAATAGTGCCGCAATAAACATACGTGTGCATGTGTCTTTATAGCAGCATGATTTATAGTCCTTTGGGTATATACCCAGTAATGGGATGGCTGGGTCAAATGGTATTTCTAGTTCTAGATCCCTGAGGAATGGCCACACTGACTTCCACAATGGTTGAACTAGTTTACAGTCCCACCAACAGTGTAAAAGTGTTCCTATTTCTCCACATCCTCTCCAGCACCTGTTGTTTCCTGACTTTTTAATGATGGCCATTCTAACTGGTGTGAGATGGTATCTCACTGTGGTTTTGATTTGCATTTCTCTGATGGCCAGTGATGATGAGCATTTTTTCATGTGTTTTTTGGCTGCATAAATGTCTTCTTTTGAGAAGTGTCTGTTCATGTCCTTTGCCCACTTTTTGATGGGGTGGTTTGTTTTTTTCTTGTAAATTTGTTTGAGTTCATTGTAGATTCTGGATATTAGCCCTTTGTCAGATGAGTAGGTTGCAAACATTTTCTCCCATTCTGTAGGTTGCCTGTTCACTCTGATGGTAGTTTCTTTTGCTGTGCAGAAGCTCTTTAGTTTAATTAGATCCCATTTGTCAATTTTGGCTTTTGTTGCCATTGCCTTTGGTGTTTTAGACATGAAGTCCTTGCCCACGCCTATGTCCTGAATGGTATTGCCTAGGTTTTCTTGTAGGATTTTAGTGGTTTTAGGTCTAACATATAAGTCTTTAATCCATCTTGAATTAATTTTTGTATAAGGTGTAAGGAAGGGATCTAGTTTCAGCTTTCTACATATGGCTAGCCAGTTTTCCCAGCACCATTTATTAAATAGGGAATCCTTTCCCCATTTCTTGTTTTTGTTAGGTTTGTCAAAGATCAGATAGTTGTAGATATGTGGCATCATTTCTGAGGGCTCTGTTCTGTTCCATTGATCTATGTCTCTGTTGTGGTACCAGTACCATGCTGTTTTGGTTACTGTAGCCTTGTAGTATAGTTTGAAGTCAGGTAGCGTGATGCCTCCAGCTTTGTTCTTTTGGCTTAGGATTGACTTGGCGATGCGGGCTCTTTTTTGGTTCCATATGAACTTTAAAGTAGTTTTTTCCAATTCTGTGAAGAAAGTCATTGGTAGCTTGATGGGGATGGCATTGAATCTATAAATTACCTTGGGCAGTATGGCCATTTTCACGATATTGGTTCTTCCAACCCATAAGCATGGAATGTTCTTCCATTCGTTTGTATCCTCTTTTATTTGATTGAGCAGTGGTTTGTAGTTCTCCTTGAAGAGGTCCTTCACATCCCTTGTAAGTTAGATTCCTAGGTATTTTATTCTCTTTGAAGCAATTGTGAATGGGAGTTCACTCATGATTTGGCTCTCTGTTTGTCTGTGATTGGTGTACAAGAATGCTTGTGATTTTTGTACATTGATTTTGTATCCTGAAACTTTGCTGAAGTTGCTTATCAGCTTAAGGAGATTTTGGGCTGAGACGATGGGGTTTTCTAGATGTACAATCATGTCATCTGCAAACAGGGACAATTTGACTTCCTCTTTTCCCAATTGAACCCTTTATTTCCTTCTCCTGCCTGATTGCTCTGGCCAGAACTTCCAGCACTATGTTGAATAGGAGTGGTGAGAGAGGGCATCCCTGTCTTGTGCCAGTTTTCAAAAGGGAATGCTTCCAGTTTTTGTGCATTCAGTATGATATTGGCTGTGGGTTTGTCATAGATAGCTCTTATTATTTTGAGATATGTCCCATCAATACCTAATTTATTGAGAGTTTTTAGCATGAAGGTTGTTGAATTTTGTCAAAGGCCTTTTCTGCATCTATTGGATAATCATGTGGTTTTTGTCTTTGGTTCTGTTTATATGCTGGATTACATTTATTGGTTTGCGTATGTTGAACCAGCCTTGCATCCCAGGGATGAAGCCCACTTGATCATGGTGTATAAGCTTTTTGACGTGCTGCTGGATTCAGTTTGCCAGTATTTTATTGAGGATTTTTGCACCAATGTTCATCAAGGATATTGGTTTGAAATTCTCTTTTTTGGTTATATCTCTGCCAGGCTTTGGTATCAGGACGATGCTGGCTTCATAAAATGTGTTAGGGAGGATTCCTTCTTCTTCTATCGATTGGAATAGTTGCAGAAGGAATGGTACCAGTTCCTCCTTGTACCTCTGGTAGAATTCGGCTGTGAATCCATCTGGTCCTGAACTCTTTTTGTTGGTAAGCTATTGATTATTGCCACAATTTCAGAGCCTGTTATTGGTCTATTCAGAGATTCAACTTCTTTCTGGTTTAGTCTTGGGAGGGTGTATTTGTCGAGGAATTTATCCATTTCTTCTAGATTTTCTAGTTTATTTGCATAGAGGTGTTTGTAGTATTCTCTGATGGTAGATTGTATTTCTGTGGGATCGGTGGTTATATCCCCTTTTTCATTTTTTATTGCATCTATTTGATTCTTCTCTCTTTTCTTCTTTATTAGTCTTGCTAGCGGTCTATCAATTTTGTTGATCATTTCAAAAAACCAGCTCCTGGATTCATTAATTTTTGGAAGGGTTTTTTGTGTCTCTATTTCCTTCAGTTCTGCTCTGATTTTAGTTATTTCTAGCCTTCTGCTAGCTTTTGAATGTGTTTGCTCTTGCTTTTCTAGTTCTTTTAATTGTGATGTTAGGGTGTCAATTTTGGACCTTTCCTGCTTTCTCTTGTGGGCATTTAGTGCTATCAATTTCCCTCTACACACTGCTTTGAACGTGTCCCAGAGATTCTGGTATGTTGTGTCTTTGTTCTCGTTGGTTTCAAAGAACATCTTTATTTCTGCCTTCATTTCATTATGTACCCATAGTCGTTCAGGCGCAGGTTGTTCAGTTTCCATGTAGTTGAGCGGTTTTGAGTGAGTTTCTTAATCCTGAGTTCTAGTTTGATTGCACTGTGGTCTGAGAGACAGTTTGTTATAATTTCTGTTCTTTTACATTTTCTGAGGAGAGCTTTACTTCCAACTATGTGGTCAACTTTGGAATAGGTGTGGTGTGGTGCTGAAAAAAATGTATATTCTGTTGATTTGGGGTGGAGAGTTCTGTAGATGTCTATTAGGTCCACTTTGTGCAGAGCTGAGTTCAATTCCTGGATATCCTTGTTAACTTTCTGTCTCGTTGATCTGTCTAATGTTGACAGTGGGGTGTTAAAATCTCCCATTATTATTGTGTGGGAGTTTAAGTCCCTTTGTAGGTCACTCAGGACTTGCTTTATGAATCTGGGTGCTCCTGTGTTGGGTGCATATATATTTAGGATAGTTAGCTCTTCTTGTTGAATTGATCCCTTTACCATTATGTAATGGCCTTCTTTGTCTCTTTTAATCTTTGTTGGTTTAAAGTCTATTTTATCAGAGACTAGGATTGCAACCCCTGCCTTTTTTTGTTTTCCATTTGCTTGATAGATCTTCCTCCATCCCTTTATTTTGAGTCTATGTGTGTCCCTGCACATAAGATGGGTTTCCTGAATACAGCACACTGATAGGTCCTGACTCCTTATCCAGTTTGCCAGTCTGTGTCTTTTAATTGTAGCATTTAGCCTATTTACATTTAAAGTTAATATTGTTATGTGTGAATCTGATCCTGTCATTATGATGTTAGTTGGTTATTTTGCTCATTAGTTGATGCAGTTTCTTCCTAGCCTTGATGGTCTTTACAATTTGGCATGTTTTTGCAGGGGCTGGTACCGGTTGTTCCTTTCCATGTTTAGTGCTTCCTTCAGGAGCTCTTTTAGGGCAGGCCTGGTGGTGACAAAATCACTTAGCGTTTGCTTGTCTGTAAAGTATTTTATTTCTCCTTCACTTATGAAGCTTATTTTGGCTGGATATGAAATTCTGGGTTGAAAATTCTTTTCTTTCAGAATGTTGAATATCGGCCCCCACTCTCTTCTGGCTTGTAGAGTTTCTGCCGAGAGATCAGCTGTTAGTCTGATGAGCTTCCCTTTGTGGGTAACCCGACCTTTCTCTCTGGCTGCCCTAAAGATTTTTTCCTTCATTTCAACTTTGGTGAATCTGGCAATTATGTGTCTTGGAGTTGTTCTTCTCGAGGAGTATCTTTGTGGCGTTCTCTGTATTTCCTGAATCTGAATGTTGGCCTGCCTTGCTAGATTGGGGAAGTTCTCCTGGATAATATCTTGCAGAGTGTTTTCCAACTTGGTTCCATTCTCCCCGTCATTTTCAGGTACACCAATCAGATGTAGGTTTGGTCTTTTCACATAGTCCCAAATTTCTTGGAGGCTTTGTTCGTTTCTTTTTATTCTTTTCTCTAAACTTCCCTTCTCGCTTCATTTCATTCATTTCATCTTCCATCAGTGATACCCTTTCTTCCAGTTGATCGCATCGGCTACTGAGGCTTCTGCAATCTTCGCGTAGTTCTCGATACTTGGCTTTCAGCTCCGTTAGCTCCTTTAAGCCCTTCTCTCCATTGGTTATTCTAGTTATCCATTCGTCTAATTTTTTTTCAAAGTTTTTAACTTCTTTGCTATTGTTTTGAATTTCCTCCTGTAGCTCGGAGTAGTTTGATCGTCTGAAGCCTTCTTCTCTCAACTCGTCAAAGTCATCCTCCATCCAGCTTTGTTCCGTTGCTGGCGAGGAACTGCGTTCCTTTGGAGGAGGAGAGGTGCTCTGCTTTTTAGAGTTTCCAGTTTTTCTGCTCTGTATTTTTCCCCATCTTTGTGGTTTTATCTACTTTTGGTCTTTGATGATGGTGATGTACAGATGGGTTTTTGGTGTGGATGTCCTTTCTGTTTGTTAGTTTTCCTTCTACCAGACAGGAACCTTAGCTGCAGGTCTGTTGGAGATTACTAGAAGTCTACTCCAGACCCTGTTTGGCTGGGTGTCAGCAGCGGTGGCTGCAGAACAGCGGATTTTCGTGAGACCACAAATTCAGCTGTCTGATAGTTCCTCTGGAAGTTTTGTCTCAGAGGAGTACCTGGCCGAGTGAGGTGTCAGTCTGTCCCTACTGGGGGGTGCCTCCCAGTTAGGCTGCTCGGGGGTCAGGGACTCACTTTAGGAGGCAGTCTGTCCATTCTCAGATCTCCAGCTGCGTGCTGGGAGAACCACTACTCTCTTCAAAGCTGTCAGTCAGACAGGGACATTTAAGTCTGCAGAGGTTCCTGCTGAATTTTTGTTTGTCTGTGCTTTGCCCCCAGAGGTGGAGCCTACAGAGGCAGGCAGGCCTCCTTGAGCTGTGGTGGGCTCCACCCAGTTCGAGCTTCCTGGCTGCTTTGTTTACCTAAGCAAGCCTGGGCAATGGCAGGCGCCCCTCCCCCAGCCTCGCTGCCGCCTTGCAGCTTGATCTCAGACTGCTGTGCTAGCAATCAGCGAGACTCCGTGGGCATAGGACCCTCCGAGCCAGGTGCGGGACACAATCTCCTAGTGTGCCGTTTTCCAGGCCCGTTGGAAAAGTGCAGTATTAGGATGGGACTGACCCGATTTTCCAGGTGCCATCTGTTACCCTTTCTTTGACTAGGAAAGGGAACTCCCTGACCCCTTGCGCTTCCCGAGTGAGGCAATGCCTCACCCTGCTTCGGCTCGCGCCCAGTGCGCTTCACCGACTGTCCTGCACCCACTGTTTGGCACTCCCTAGTGAGATGAAGCTGGTACCTCAAAGAGAAATGCAGAAATCACCCGTCTTATGTGTCGCTCAGGCTGGGAGCTGTAGACTGGAGCTGTTCCTATTTGGCCATCTTGGCTCCACCTCCTCTCTTTCTTCTTTCTTTCTTTCCTTCTTTATTTCATCTTCTTTCTTTCTTTTTTCTTTTTCTTTCTCTTCTTTCTTTTTCTTCTTTCTTTCTCTCTCTCTCTCCCTCCTCCCTTTCCTTCCTTCCTTCCTTCCTTCCTTCCTTCCTTCCTTCCTTCCTTTACTCTCCTCTCCTCTCCCCACCCCTCCCCTCCTCTCCCTCCCTCCCTTCCCTTTCCTTCCCTTCTCTTCTCTTCTCTTCTCTTCTCTTCTCTTCTCTTCTCTTCTCTTCTCTTCCCTTCTCTTCCCTTCTCTTCTCTTCTTTTTTCTTTTCTTTTCTTTCCTTCTTTCTTTTCCTTTCTTTCTGACACGGACTCACTTTGTCACCCAGGCTGGAATGCATTGGCGTGATCATAGCTCACTGCAGTCTCCAACTCCTGGGTTCAAGTAATCCTCCTGTCTCAGGCTCCCAAGTAGCTGGGACTACAGGCACATGCCACCACACCTGGCTATTTTTATTCTTTTGTAGAGACAAGTTCTCACTATGTTGCCAAGGCTGATCTCAAACTCGTGGGCTCAAGTGATCCTCCTGTCTCAGCCTCCCAAAGTGCTGGGATTATAGGCGTGAGTCACCACGTGCAGCCTAATTGAGTTATTTATTGGTTTTCAGAGCAATGCCCAAAGGCCCGAGAAATGGTAACTCATTCAGTGAAGGCTACAACATGAAATGTCAACTTGAAAAAACAGAAAACAAGTTGCTTAATTTTCCTCCACAACTTGAAAAAGAACAGTGGAAGATGTTGACTTACAGGAAAATTCATCATGCAAGATTTAGAGGAAAATTCAGCAAACATTTATTGAGCACTTACTATTTAGGCCAGGCCTGTGTTAGATCCTTCCTATATAGTATCTCATTTAATCCTTAAAGCCACAGAGAAATTAAAACTATAGAGATTATTGTACAATAACAAGGTTAACCCTCTAGGCAACGGCTTGGGATTTTCCATGTATGCCTGTTTACTGCTAGAGAATTTAATTTGGAGACAAAATGATTTTAATGCCCTCGCACCTATAGGAATACTTTCCTTTCTCTTCCTTCTGTTGGAATGTGAAGAGGCCCAAGAAAATATTACTCTTCCTTGCCAAGTTCTGAACGAGTTGAGAAATAGGACAAAAGAGTAAGGCAAATGGGAGGGCAAGATGTCACCTTTGTTGCTGATAAAGCTGATTTTTGGAGATTGTGCTTTTTTTCCTGTGGGTAAGCAGATTTCCTACTACCGAACCCCAGAGTTAGAAATACCCAGCTACCAGCAGTGTGGGACCACCCTGGGCCTCTGCACACAGAGGATTATCCCCAGAAGACCCTCAGTGTGTGTGTGTGGTGGTGGGGTATGGGGAGGAGAATGTGTATTTCCTGCAGGCAGTCAGCTCCCAAGGAGAAAGGGAAGAAAAGGGGCTGGGCTATCCTGGTGCAGTGCCTGCTCTCAGCAGAGTTGGCTAGCACTGGCTTGTGCATATCTCTTCTCAGCTCCAGGTTCAGTGACCTTCTCAGCTACCTTGTCGGTAGTTTGGTATCAGCCCTGCTGAAATGGGTATCTTTACACTACAGAAGTTATCAAATGCTGCAAATTAAAACTTTTGCCCCAGAGAACCAGTTGTTGAACATTTACCTGCACACCACCGACTGCTCCCAAAATTTCCAACCAGAAATCTGTCTTCTTCCCCAGCAAAAAAGTGAATGAGAGGGATGGAAAAAGGGTGGAGCCGGAGCTGAGAAGAAGAGTTAGCATCACCATGGTCTTCCTCCAGGTGAAGTAGAGTTACATCTTTATTGGTGATTCTTAAGACCAAGGCCATGAAAATGGCCCCTCTAGCCAGGGCTCTGTTCTGTTTCCCTTTACAGCAAAACTCCTCAAAGGGTTGCCTACACTGTCTGTTTTTTTTTTTGTTTGTTTGTTTGTTTGTTTGTTTTAGACAGAGTCTCTCTCTCTCTTGCCCAGGCTGGGGTGCAGTGGTGCCATCTCGGTTTACTGCAACCTCCACCTCCAGGGTTCAAGTGATTCTCCTGCCCCAGCCTCCTGAGCAGCTGGGATTACAGGTGCACGCCACCATGCCCGCCTAATTTTTTTGTATTTTTAGTAGAGACAGGATTTCACCATGTTGGTCAGGCTGGTCTTGAACTCCTGACCTCGTGATCTGCCTGCCTCAGCTTCCCAAAGTGCTTGGATTATAGGCATGAGCCACTGTGCCTGGCCCACCTTCTGTTTTTAAATGTTTTCTTTGAGTCAGACCATTAATGGGATAAGGGTGATGAAGCTGCTTACCCTACTGGGAAGCACTGGGAAGTTGCAGGCTCAGGATGCGTGCATGATCCCTTTGTGACAAGGACGCATACTCCTTTTGGAGAAGCATGAAGAAGTGGAGACCATCGCCCACTGACCGCCACCACCGATGGTCCTTGAATTCTGCATGCTCATCACACTGTTGAGGACGATGGCTATGGGGTTCCCCAAAGCTTTACCTTCCAGCGACATTGTGTTTCCAGACATCACAGTGATAGTGCAGAGGCTGGATTTACGCACATAAGAACATGCACTGTCAGAGCCTGATCCTCTATTTTTAGCTGTATTCTCTTGACTTCAGATCTAACCATGCCAGAAAATTCATCCTTGATTTTCATTTCCTTGAGTGTTTGACTGCCTCAGACCACTCCTGATACTGATTACTGTAACAGGGCTCTTGTTGAAACAGCAGAATCCACTTTAACTAATTTTAGCACAAAATGCATGTATGAAAGGATATTAGAAAGTGCAAGAATCTCAGGGGTGAGGGAGAAGGAAGGCAGAGAGTGTCAGGCTCTGAGGCTATTTCAGCCAGAAGCAAGACCCACCTCATCCCACAGGGGTGCCCCCGTGAAGACCCCGCTGTTGCTGCTGCTGCTGCTGCTGTGCTCAGCACAGACCCTGCTTTTCCCACTCATGATTCTGGGATTGCAGAGATGAGGCTCTGCCATCTGCACCAGTGCCCCACTCCTTCTAGCACCCCTATCCTCACTTTGTGTGCTTGGAATACATGCATCTATTTGATGCAGTCTATGTCACATGGCTGACTCCAGCTGCAAGGATGGCTGCCAGGTGGGGTTTTGGCCCCCTCCCCTGGAGAGGAGGGAGGGACTCATAATGCCGTACTTTCTCCAGTATAAAGGGGATGGTCCCAACACGACACATGTCCACCGCCCTTTCCAAATCCCACTTCTCACCACTTGGCCTTTCCCTCCACAATGCTTCAGTCATTGTGAGTGGCTTGGAGGCTATGCGATTTCTTGTCACCAAGCCTTTAAACAATCCTCTCTCTTTGCCTGGGATGCTCGGCTCACCCCGCTAGGGCAGAGGCATCCTCAGGCTCAGCTGACACCTTTTCCGGGAGGCCTGCCCTGGCCCCGCAGAAGCCAAGATGGAATCATCACAGAGACATGCATGGACTCTCATGGAGCCGCAGAAGCAAAGTGCTCCCCCTCTGCAGGAACTCCCCAACGGGTCTCCTGCCCATTCTTTTTTGCTCTTCCTTCAGGCCCTGGTGCTGGTTGCTATTATTTCCATTTTTTCTTGTTCATGTCTCAGTGAAGAAGAATCACTTTGATTTATTTATTTAGAGAGAGGGTCTCATTCTGTTGCCCAGCTGGAGTGCAGTGGCATGATCATAGCTCACTGCAGCCTCGAACTCCCAGGCCCAAGCAATCCTCCCACCTCAGCCTCCCGAGTAGCTGGGACCACAGGCATGCACCACCATGACCAGCTAATATTTAAATGTTTGTGCAGATGGGGTCTCACCATATTGCCCAGGCTGGTCTCAAACTCCTGGGCTCAAGTCATCCTTCTGCCTTGGCCTCTCAAAGTGCTGGCATTACAGGCGCAAGCCCCGGTGCCCGGCCAGAAAAATCACTCTTAAAAACAATGTAGAGGCCAAGTGCAGTGGCTCACACCTGTAATCCCAGCACTTTGGGAGACTGAGGCAGATAGATCGAGTGGGCCCAGGAATTCAAGACCAGCCTGGTGGCAATATAGTGAGACCCTGTCTCTACAAAAATGTAAAACTTAGCTGGGCATTGTGGTGTGCACCTGTGGTCCCAGCTACTCGGGAGGCTGAGGTGGGAGGATTGCTTAAGCCTGGGAGTTCCAGGCTGCAGTGAGCTATGATCTAGCTACTGCACTCCAGTCTGGGCAACAGAGCTCACTCTTGTCTCTAAAAACAGCAATGATAACAACAAATAATCTGGAATTTTATGTGATAGCAACACACACCTGTTCCAGCTTCAAAGGCTTTGGTGAAGAGTCAAATTGTTTCTCAGGAGTGTATCAAGTACTCAGCACAATAGCACCATATTAGGCCGTTCCTTGCGTTGCTCTAAAGAAGTGGCTGAGACTAGGTAATTTATAAAGGAAAGAGGTTTAATTGTCCCATGGTTCTGCAGGTTCTACCAGGATGGCTCCAGCACCTGCTTCTCGCGTGACCTCAGAAAGCTTACAACCATGGCGGAAGACAAGGTGGGAGCAGGTCACTTGATGACAGCAGAAGCAAGAAAGAGGGTAGAGAGGTGCCACACACTTTTAAAGTACCAGATCTCGCCAGAGCTCACTATCGTGAGGAGATGGCACCAAGCCATTCACGAGGTATCTGCCCCCATGACCCAAAGACCTCCCAAGAGGCCCCACCTCAAACATTGGACATTACACTTCAACATGAAATTTGGAGGAGATAAGCATCCACATTGTATCAAGCACTTAGATCTTTATAGCTGGAAATCCACGAGGCTATGGCCTGTGTATGGGAGTGGGGGTTTGGGGTGGGCAATTAGGCAATGGAAAAGTGGTGGGATAGGGGAGAGAGGGAGAGGGAGGGGGAGAGGGAGAGGGAGAGGGAGAGGGAGAGGGAGAGGGAGAGGGAGAGGGAGAGCGAGAGGGAGAGGGAAGGAAGCCAGGCTCTGCTGAGATACTACGGACAGGAGTAGCTCCCGATGTTGGAGCTCAGCTTGGAAGGCCTCTAGGGATGCTCTGTTTACTACGCTGAGCTGCTGTGAATTCTCCTAACATCTGCAAAATTTCACCATGTGACATTCCTATCTCCTTGATCCCACTCATACAGAACCATTTATTTCATAGTCTTTTTCACTAAGCACAGAGATATCCTTTGATGTTTATTAACACTACCACATTTCAAAAGAGGAGACTGAGATACAGGAGAGCAATGCACTTGCCTCAAGGCCTCTCATCCATTGGCAGATTCAGCCCACACCTTTACTGAACATCTACAAAGCGTCAGGCCGTAAGGACTGGTAGGTTGTGCGGTGGGTCTTGAACCCAGGTCTGTACAACTTCAAAGCCTTTCCACTATAGCAAGGCAGCATACAGCAGAGATCTAACTGGCAAAGGAGTGGTTAATAACACAAAGAAAGAGAGAGAAGAGGAAATGAGAGGGAAGAAGAGAAAAAAGGAGAGATGAGAGAAATGAGCTAATTATGGTGCAGTTGAGAGGTTGCAGATTGGTGGCATTCATGTCGAATATGGCTGTTGGGGTTTTCGGAGATAAAGAAACAAAGGTCCTTTCTTACTCTCCCAGTTGGAACCAGTGTAGAGACAGATGTGGGAATCAGACAGGTGGAGATTAAAATGTCACATCTTAAGAAGGGAAAGTGAAAACAATTCTATTGATTTGAATAGCCCCTAAATCATGTCTGCTAGAACCTCAGAATGTGACCTTATTTGGAAATAGGGTCTTTGCAGATGTAATCAGTTAAGGTCATTCTGGATTAGGGTGGGCCCTAATGCAATGACTAGTGTTTTTATAAGAAGGGAAGACAGACACAGAGACACACAGAGAGAACACCTGGTTAAGACAGAGGCAGAGACTGGAGTGATGCAGCTGCAAGCTTAGGGATGTCAAGGATTGCCAGAGTCACTGGAAGCTGGAGTTGGTGAGGAAGGATCTTCCCCAGCGCCTTCAGAGGGAGCATGAGCCTGCTAGGACCTCAATTTTTGACTTTTAGGCTCCAGAACTGTGGGAAAATGAATTTCTGTTGTTTTAAGCCACCCATTTTGTGGTACTTTGTTACAGTAGCCACAGAAAAGTAATGCACCAGCCAGGCAGTTTGGAGAACATGGTTTTCTGTTTGCAAGGAAGTGGGTTTGTGAGTGCCTCAGCCCTAAATAGACAGACTTTCCCTTCCAGGGAAGCAGAGACCATGCACCCTCCATGGGCAGGCTGCCTTTCTAGGAGGAAGGAGATAAGTTGAGCATGCCCAGTTCTTTCTCCAAAACTCTGTGAGAAGTGGGGGTAGTCTAGCTAAAGTTCCTCCCATGGGAAGCATGGGGAGTGGGAAATAAGAGTTCCTGTCTAATGGTGGGCTGTAGGTGCCTATTTTTTAATTTGCACTATATATATATATATTTTTGTATATATATAACACATATATATTTATATAATATATATTTTATATATTATATATTTATAATAAATATAAATATATATAATTTATATATTATAAATATATAACATATGTAATATATTATATATAACATATGTTTGTATAATATGTAAACATAAATTATATAAATATATGATAAATATAATATATGTAAGTATTATACTTTATACATCAGTATTGAATCAGTAGTCAACACCTAAAAGTTGGAAGATTCTATATAAAATCCAGATTTCAAGGTTCTCCTATGGAAAAATCTGGCCACGCTGGGCTCACAGTCCCACAGGGCAGCCTGGTTGTTGCTGCAAAGAGGCTGCCTTCTGCAGATGGGGCCCAAGCTCTCCAGGTTGCTGTTCTCCTACCCCTTTCTACCTCCTGCCACTCCCTACCATCTACCCTGGTCTGCACCACTCCTGTCTATGTCCCCTGGTGTCTTTAGGTATTTTGCTTTGGGGCTTAGAGAGTAGAGGTTAAGAGCACAGACTCTGGAATCAGCCAAGCCTTCTGTTCAATTCTGATCTATGTCACTTACTAAATGTGTGGCCTTGGGCAAGTTAGCCAAACTCCTTGAGACTCAGTTTCCTCATTTGGAAAATGAGAATAATAATAGAACTACCTTATGGGGCTGTTGCAAGAATTACATAATGTAATCATGTGAGTCTTTTTGTATATGTGCAAGATACATAATTGATGGGAATTACTGTTACTCTTTGAAAAGCAAAACTGGGCAATGTGAGAGGAAGCCTGGAAGAGAACTAGAGCCTCTGGCCTGATGTACACTTTGTCTGGTTTTAGCACTGCCCTTGGTCTCGTCGGTTTTCAGAAAAATATTTTCATAAGCTCACTTCCAAGGAGTCCCCTTTCTGTAGCAAGGAGTCCAATAGCAGTTTTGGGAATTAGGGGTTCAATTAGAGCAGTTTTCCCTCTTCCCCACATTTTGATTCTCTTCTGGAAGGAGGCTGCAGTGAGGCAGGAAACTCTGGATTCCATCCAAATACTTTGATGTCTGGCTTTTAAAATAGCAGCGATCTTAGCTGGCTTCACAGACTTCCTAGTGGCCCTCAACGGACAGCTTCTGCTTTGACTGATCACTTCTCCTGGGAGGCCCAGAATGATGAAAGATGCAGAAATAACCAATTTACTTCAAATAGCCTACTTCCAGGTAGAGGTGAGAAACCAGATGGAATTGGGAAGGAGGCAGGCTGACAGTAAGGAAAGCTTTTTTTATGAAGAACGTATACATTTCTCACTAGGAGAAAGAATGTCCGGTTAGAAGGCCATCAGCCTTTAAAATAGTTGTAAGCTGCAAAACCCAACTCAATCCAGTCCTTTCAAAAAAGTAAATTTTCTGGAAGGACACAGGAGTATTCTGTAGAACCTAAGGACAGCGAGGCCTCCCTAGGGACAAAAATCAGAACCCGGAAAGCATACAAGCTGCAAGGCATCAAGTCTTGGTACAAGAGTCCACTGCCGACACAACGGATGGCTACCTGATTGTTCAAACACCGTGTATTAAGTAATCATATTTTTCTTAACTGGTTTGAAATGCCACATTTATAAGATTCAATTTGTGTGTGTGTGTATTCGGGTCAATTTCTGGTAAGATTTTATCCTATCTGCCGTTTGTGGTTGTTATGGGTTGAAATATGTCCCCCAAAAGACATATGTTAAAGTCTTGACCCCCAATACTGCAGTAACTGACCGTATTTGAAAATAGGGTCTTTCTAGAGGTAATCAAATTAAAGTAAGGTCATTAGATGGGCCCTAATCCAATATGGCTGGCGTCCTTATAAAAAGGGGAAATTTGGATGCAGAGACAGACATGCACAGAGGGAAGACAGCCATATAAAGCCAAGGACTGGGGTGATTCCTGTATAAACCTGGGGACACCAAAGATTGCTGGCCAACCACCAAAAGCTAGAAAGGGGCAAAAAGATCCTTTTCCTAAAGGCTTCACGGGCACATGACTCTACCAACACCTTGCTTTCATACTTCTAGCCTCCAGGGCTGTGAGACAATACATTTCTCCCAGTTTGTGGTACTCTGGCAGGGGAGCTCTAGCAAACTAATACAATGCTCCAGTACCAAACTGTTTAATTATAGATTTGTAATATTTCAAAACACCTGGTCATGCCAATCTCAGGGAGGATATTTTTAAGATGAAAAAGATTAGATTCGATGGAAATGCTGAAGATTATAATCTAAACCATCATTTTTAAAATTGATTTTTTTTTGAGACTCAGTCTTGCACTGTCACCCAGGCTGGAGTGCAGTGGTGCCATCACAGCTCACTGCAGCCTTCACCTCCCAGGCTCAAGTGATCCTCCCACCTCAGCCTCCAAGTAGCGGAGACTGCAGGAACACACCACTATGTCTGGCTAATTTTTAAATTGTTCGTAGAGACAAGATCTCACCATTTTGCCTAGGCTGGTCTCAAACTCCTGGGCTCAAGCAAGCCACCTTGGTCTTCCAAAGTGTTGGAATTATAGGCATGAGCCACCCTATCTGGCCTAATTTTTAATTATTTAGAACACTAATCAAAATATATTCTTGAAATGGGTATATTTTATTGCATTTTAATTATACCTCAATAAAATTGATTAAAAAGACAGTAGAAACAGCACAGATTCAAATGTATTATACACCAAAATGTAGCAAATGGAAACCACTACCAGTTGGTACTTTATTGTATGTTGCATGGTTTATGTAAACTTTGGACTAGAGCTCTGCATATATTTAAAATTCTGGTGGAAGTCTCATTGACTTATGCAGGTGGGCTGTTACACTAATATTTCAAACAATTTAGGCTAGCACTCATATACTTGCCTAAAACTGTGCAAGTGAATACATTCTTATATTTGCAGGCCATTCTCAAGCACAACCTGGGTGAGGCTCTGTCATTGCTTAATGGATCAGCTGTGTAGTAACAGCAGAAGATAAAACATGATGAGTTGTGACAATGTAATGTCATAGACAATTTTCGTATTTAAGGTTGTTACAGTTCTGACTTTAGTAAGCAGAGTGGTTTCAATAGAGCAATGTGGGGCTTACTATATTACCATGCCTATAGGAGCAGTTAAAGCTTCATGAAAGTAATTGAAAGACTAAATTTTGGACTCAACATTTAAAACAAAATCAATTAGATGGTTTAGAAGTATTTTATGAATATCCAACAGAGACAGAAATGGAGGTTCCTAATAATTAAAAGTGTTGCTGGATGTGTCAAGATATATTTGAAAAGTGTTTTTTAAAATTTAAATTGGCTGCCAACCTTGTTCAACAAATTCCCCTAAGGCAACACAATAATTTAGGAATGGAAGCAATTGTTAGCAATTCATTATTAGACCAAAAATTCTTACTGTTTTCTGACCTCTGGATCCTTTCTTTTATACCAGACTGAAAGATGAGCTATTCAAAATTTCATGTGTGCAATAACTTATGTAAATTAAGTGATTTGAAAAAAAAAGACATTTTAAAAAGCTTGGCCTAATGGGCATATACAGATTTCTGCATTTAGCAATGAGAGGATATGCGTTCTTTTCAAGCACATATTGGGTATTTGCATTTAAAAAAAATCTTGTGCTAGGCCATAAGCAAGTCTTAACAGATTGCAAGGAAATCTCTGACAACATAATGTTATGAAGTTAGAAATTACTAACAAAATGGGAAATAAAACACTTTATATATCTGGAAATATAAAAGTATACTCCTGCAGGTAATGAAGTAGCTCAAATTAGACTACTTATCTTCCAAGAACAACTAGAAAACCTGTAAAGATATATGAAAAAAATCTGTTTAAAGACATGAGAGACCTTCAGAGGCAGCCAAGACTTGAGGGGCCAAAATCCTAGAGAAGGGGGCATCACAGAGGTTAGTTGACATTCTATAGCCACTTTCCCCCTCGAGGCATTTGCCCATTATGGGTATGGGGTGAGAACTGAGGCAAAGGATCTGGACAGAAGGGCTACTAATAAGAGGCAGAATTGTTGGTTGTCCCACAGGGCTAGAAAGACACAATGTAGAGGTTGAGGGGCCAAGGTCCCAGGGAGAAGGGAGAGGCAGTGAACTGATCCCATACAAGGTCAATTTCCCTCTCAAGATATTTGCTGATTTCTGAAATGGCTTAAGCCAGGAGGCAAGCAGAAAGTCTCTGAAATTCGGAGTGTATATTGTTTGGCAATCTTGTGATGTTGAAGAAGCAAAGACTATAGTTAAGAACCTTTGTGGGGTGGCGGGAGAGGAGCTCTGAATAAACCCCCAAGTTCTCTATTGCAATTTCTGGACCTTATTGCAATTAGTGTCCCTGCTGAATTGCATTTTTATCCTTTCCTGTTAGGGATTCTCTGAGCTCTGTGGTAACTCCACACCTGCATTTCTCAGGACCCACCCTTGGATAGGAAATGCCCCAAACTGAGCCAAGGCTGCCTTGGCCTTGGCAAGAAGTCAAAGCTCACCAATCTCATGTTTTCCTTAACTCAACAGTCTTCGTTCTAGTTGTAGTAATCTAATTAGCAGCACATGGAACTGTCCCACTTATTCCACCTCATGTGTCCTATCAGGAGGTACAAAGGTAGTGTAATAAAATCGGCATTCTAATAATACCTAGTGTATCATTTATGTTACCTTTCCCCTCTTAGAAGTACCATGTGTGCTCTTTGACTGATGTTACTAGCCTAAGAAATCATTACTTTCCCTGGCTGAATTGCCTTTGCAATTATGCCATAATTTAGTAATTAAAATCTATTTGTAAGCTAACCTCTTTTCTATTTGGCTCTCTGTGATAGCTAGCAGATGGTCCCAATGGTCCTTGCCTCCTGATATGCATCTCTTGTGTCAGTGACAACATTGAATGGGGCTGATCTGTGCAAACAGTAGAATATTGTAGAAATGACAGCGAGTTACTCTGGAGGCTAGGTCAGAAAAGACGTTGTGGCTCCACCTTGCTCTCTCTTTGAGCATTTTCTCTGGGGAAAGTAGTTGCTATGTTGTGAAGACACTCAAGTAGCTCATTGAGGAGGAACTGAGGCCTCCTGAAAACAGCGAACAACATGTGCATGAGCCTCCAGAAGCAGACCCACCAGTTCCAGTCAAGCCTTCAGATAAAGGCATCCTTGGCCAACATCTTCACTGCAACTTCATGAGAGAATGAGCTAGAACTACTCAGCTAAGGTGCTCCAGAATTCCGGGCCCATAGAAATTGTGCGAGATAATAAATATTTGTTGTTTTAAGCTGCTGAACTTGGGGTTAATTTGTTATGCTGCAATGAATATTATTAATACACTGTCTTATTTTCTTGTTTGAATTCCTGAGTTCTTTCTCCCTTTTTCCTTCATATGGGTATCAGTGCAATTGAGTTCTTTCCATGGTGCACATTTCTGTGCATTTGTTGAGCACTTTTCTTCCTTTTTTTTTTTTGCCACTGGCTACTTCAAGGAAGGATTCAGTGATCGAAAGATCCTTCTTTAATACTGGTTCATTATTTTCCCAAGATGCAGCCTAAGGACTTTAATTTGCAGTGTTAAACGTGGCCTTGGAGTCTGTCCCTTGGGAGAGCATACCTGATATGGTTTGGCTGTGTCCCCACCAAATCTCATCTTGAATTGTAGTTCCCATAATCTCCACATGTCGTGGGAGAGACCTGGTGGGAGGTAATTGAATCATGGGGGCAGTTACTCCCATGCTGCTGTTCTTGTGATAGTGAATGCATTCTCAGGAGATCTGATGGTTTCATAAGGGGCTTTTCCGCCTTCACTGGGCTGTCATTCTTCTCCTTCCTACTGCCATGTGTAGAAGGACATGTTTGCTTCCCCTTCCACCATGATTGTAAGTTTCCTTAGGCCTCCCCAGCCATGCTGAACTGTGAGTCAATTAAACCTCTTTCCTTTATAAATTACCCAGTCTGAGGCATGTCTTTATCTTTATTAGCAGCATGAGAACGGACTAATACAATACCTGAAGGGGTTTCAGATGCTGGTCTTGCTCAATCATTTGTGAAAGCCACACAATGGAAGCAGTTTATTTTGGTTTAGAGATCAAGGTTGTATTTTTGCTAATTGGTGAGAGGAGTAGTGGGGAGGCTTTGGCTGTCAGGAGTAGATTCTTCTTTGCTGATCCATGGAAAGTGACTTTCCTTTCCTGGCCAGAGCCTTTCAGATGGCTTTTTAAATGGTGTGTTTTCAACTAAGGATGTGTGGTTGAGAGTCAAGATGTTGGAGAAGGCTTTTGGCAGACTTGTGGGCAGTCTGATAAACTGTCTTTCCTCCAGAATTTTCAGCAGTACTCTGTTGAGTTCATTTCATGAATACCAAGAAATGTTTGCCTAAGTTATTCACTTTTGATGGTTGGGAATATTATGTTCATTAGGATCAGCACTTTTGTTCCACCCCAGCCTCAACATCTGAACTTTTTTTTTTTTTTTTGACAGAGTCTCACTCTGTTGCCCAGGCTGGAGTGCAGTGGCACAATCATGGCTCACTATCAGCTCCGGTGATTCTCCCACCTCAGCCTCCTGAGTAGCTGGGACTACAGGTGGGTGCCACCATGTTTGGCTAATTTTTTGTATTTTTTTTTGTAGACAAGGGGTTTCACTATGTTGCCTAGGCTGGCCTCGAACTCCTGAGCTCAAGAGATCTGCCCACCTTAGCCTCCCGAAGAGCTGGGATTACAGACATGAGCCACCATGCTTGGCCTGGACATTTTTTATGTGAAGAGAGGGTAGGTTCTAATCTCCAACTGATCTTTAAGTCTATGCTCTTGATGTTTTGGGGCTGTGATAGGCTTGATGGCTTCCTGTGCTGAAATGCTCTTGCATCATCCATTGAAAATGAGAGCTGCTTTTCACTTAGGGTGACCTGGGGTCAGGCACTATGCTAACTGATGTACCTGCATTATCACATCCAGCCCTCCACATGCCTGTGTAGTAAACACCACTACTGTCATTTTGTAGGTCGTGAAGCTGAGGCTGTGACAGGTGAAGTGATTTGTCTGAGGTCATATAGTTGGTCAGCGAATGGACAGAGAGAACTGACCTCAGCCTGGTGGATTCCAAAGCTAGTACTTTGAACCACAGCATGACGAGGCCACCCCTGCTCTGCCATAACCCTTTTGCTGGGACAGGAGGTGGAATACCAAAAACAACAGAACAGAGTCCACCTGCTGACTCCAGGTGCTGAACACCAGCGTCAGTCCTCCTGGCAAGACTCTCGCCCTCCACACCCATTCATAAAGCTGAGTGTGGGTGTGTGACATCCTGTGAGACACCTGTGTTTCACTGGCTACAGAATCATCCTCCATTCAGTTCCACTTGTAATTAGCTCAAGAAACAAAATTGTGAAAAGGCACACAGAACATATGTCAGCCCATTTCCTCTTTCCCTTGGCTGGAAAATGATGATTCTGGCTGAACGACATCTTAAAAATATTTATAGCCATAGAATGTGAGTGCTACAAAGTCCTTTAGCGCAAACCCCATTTTGTAGATGAAAAAAAACGGAGGCCCAGAGAAGGGAAATATCTGTGTGTTATCAGAAGACACTGCAGTGTAGTAGTGACAGCTAATTGGATCAAAATTCCAGTTCTTTTACTTACTGGCTACATGACCTTGAGCAAGTCACAGAATGTCTCTAACTCTCAATTTCCTCATCTGTAAAATGGGAATGATAGTATGACTTTGTGCAAAAGTAATTGCAGTTTTTGCCATTTTTTTTTTAATGCAAAAACTTCAATGCAAAAACCACATTATTAGGTTGGTGAAAAAAACATCAGCTCATGCTGAAATGAGCTAAGACTTTAGGGGACCGTTGGAAAGGCATGATTCTACTGCCTTTCCAGTGTGCAAAATTACTTTTGCACCAATCTAATAATACCTGCCTCACTGTGGAATCATGGAGATTGCATGAGATTACGTGTGTTTGTATGTGTGTGGCTCTCAGCCCCATACTCGGCACTGGAGAAGTGCTCAGCCAGTATTAGCTCAGGTGCTTCCTACTAATCCTCCTTCATTCCCTCTTCCATTCCACAGCCTTGCCTTGGAGTGAGGCAGCCATGACACCTAAGGAAACTATGGTAGAAAGCTCATGTTCTCCTCTTCACAATCCCCACATTCCAGAATCTGGGGACCTGGGAATTGCCCCCGTTTTGTTTTTAAGGTTTCCATAGAAGCCAGGGTCACACATGCTGCTTCACCTTTGAGGACACCTTTGGTTCCTCTACTTATCTAACTAAACATGTCACCGTAATCACATGAATATTTATATAATTAAATTTATTATAAAGAATAATAATGGGCATACATGGAGTGCATTCAATATGCCACTGTGCATGAGTCTTCCTAGCAACCTTCTGAAGCAGGTTCTATTTTTATCACCCCCATTATTCAGATGAAGAAATGGAGGCACTGAGAGGCAAAGTCACTTGCCCAAGATCACTGGCTGCTAAGCGGCAGTGTCTAGATGTGAGCCTGGAGCTATGATTTTGGAGTTACAGTGCTTCACTCCATCAACTCAAATAGCACGCCTTTACTGTAAGCTCTTGCCCTATTTAAAGAGGATCTTCTCTTTTTCTTTTTTCTTCGAAAATCCATGTTGACTTTACAAGTTTTATGGGCAATTATATTGTTTCCCAGTTGTTGATTCTTGGGTGTGGGTGTGGGGCTGGTGGTTTCTCTTTAGATGAAATGGGAGATAACTGAGGCCTACTAGTTAGCTTCAGATATTTGACAACTGGAATTCTTTGCTGAATTCTTTCTTTACTTTGAACAACTTTGGTCTCAGATGGAATAATTTATAGTTTTTTTAATGGTTTTTTTTTGGGGGGGGTAAATTTGAGGGTTGGAAGTGATGGGTGGAAAAACAGGCAGGGCAAAGGGGAAGGTCTTGAGTTTTGAGTCTGGCCTCATTTAGAAGACTCTTTGTGCACTGTCCTTAACATTTTGGCTTTCAAGTTTTTCTCTTGTTCGTGGTTTTGCCCTGTCTCTGTTTATTTTGTGACTCCTGGCTAAGGGGGTGTTTTCTCAAAAGGGAATTATCTACACTGAATCTTGTTCTGGCCACATGTTGACCACCCTCTCTGTCAAGGCCTTCTTTGCGCAGAGGGGCCGAGTGTTTATTCTGGTTAACATGGATGCTGTATAGAAGTGATCATTAGGTGGGGCAGGGGCAGAATGAGCTTCATTAGAATAACCAGACATTTGAGATGTAATCCCCATGACAAGATGTTTGTCCTGGCACCAGAACCACTTCATCAGAGGTTTAGGATATAGGATTCTAATGTGGGTGACTGAAGCACATCACGGTTCTTGTTGTTTTAGTCAGAGCTAAGGAAACAAAACTCAAGGTGGCTTAAATGAGGGGGGTCATTTGAAGGCAAAAACAGATTATCATCACGCTGGAACACAAAGAAGCTTGGGCCTCGCAGGAACCGGAGTTGGATTTTAGGGGCACAAGTCATGCTCTCTGGTTCTCAGTCAGTACAGGGGTTCCCTTTTCCTCCCATTTCTCAGTAGCTGCATGATCTTCTCTGAGCCTCAGCTTTGTCATCTGTATAATGGAGCAGTTGCAGAGCGATGAAGAGTGTAGACCCAGAAACAGAAAGTCAATGTTCATTCTTGTCATCGCCACTTCCTAAACTTTTGGCAAATCACTCAGTTTGTGCCTCAGTTTCTTCATTGGTGAAATGAACATTGCCAGCCTCTGGGGGTGTTGTGAGGTTTCAGTGGATTAATAGCTCTCAAGTACTTAGCACAGTGCCTGGTGTTCGTTCGGCAGTGTTCAAGCCAGATTAGCATTGTCTGTCTCTTGTGACTGGCTTCCTTTGCTCTCACAAGGCCGAATATAGCCATAGCCAAGAGTAGTATTAACACTACTAGTAATAATAATAATAGCTAATAGTTATTGAACTTTTACTATATAAGCATTTTATAAACACTCTCATTTTATCCTCATAAAAATCACTTTGGAATAGTTACCTTTATTATCCCCACATTACAGATAAGGAAACAGGTTCAAGGAGACCAAGGAACTCACTTAAAGTTACACAGGCAGATGAGACCCAGACCCATTTTGTGTGACTCAACTGCCCACTGTGGGAAGACGTGATCTTATCCATTCAATGGCTGCACTACCTGATGGTGTGGTTCGTTCTCAATCTTGGTTTCTTAGTTCAAATTCTTGAGAAAAATGTGATGGACCAACTTATGCTATAGATCTTTTTTCCTCAAGGGTTAGGTGTGAACCCTTGGATTAGTCAGGTGGGGCCATGTGGTTCCAACATGGTGGTCTCAACCACACAGGGACTGCAAGCTTTTCCCAGAAGAGGAAGGCAAGCAATAAAAAAACCTTTCCGTAATGGACCCCCATTCAATCCTAAAATTGCTTCAGTATTCTCTCCAGAGGGTTAAGATGCTGCAGGTATTACTGTCTGCCTTTGTCCCACTGAGCTCGGCTTGGGCACCAGGGACCTTTGCTGGCAAGCTCAGTCCCGCCCGTTTCTGGAATCAATCTACCCAGCTCTGGCAGTACATTGAGTGCCCTGTGTCTGCCAAGGGGTGGGGTCTGGAAATCAGTCTGGCAGCCCTAAGCAGCAAGCATTTATGTGTCCACCATGTTGGTTTCCTCCCACCTCTTGGTAGGTCTTTCTTTTGGTGTTCTTGCCTGCTTGTTGGAGGTATACTCCACCTCAGCTCTTGATAGACCCTTCAATGAGCCTGACTATTTGCCTAGCATTTTCCCTTTCTCCCCACTGCCTGGGGCCCCAGCCACCAGCTGACATCTCCCCTCAATCCATACATACAGCTGTGAAGCACAGATGTGTTTGAGGAAGAACTCTTTCTACCGTGACTCATACACCCATCAAATCAGGCCCCTTCGCGTATATACTTTTAAACTTTCATTATGGAAAATTTCAAACACACACAAAAAATATCCAGAATCATATCATAAATCCTCATGCACTCATCAGCTGGTTTCAACAATGACTGAGTCATGGCCAAACTTGCTTCTACTTCCATCTAATCTCTCCCAGTATTATTTTGAAGCAAATTCCAGACATCATATGATTGTATCTGTGAATATTCCAGTGTACATCTGTAAACTATTTCAACTATTCATTTTTAACATTATCATACCTAAATATAGTAACAATGATTACTGAATATCATCAAATTATCTAGCCAATTTTTTTATTATACTCTAAGTTCTGGGGTACCTGTGCAGAACGTGCAGGTTTGTTACATAGGTATACACAAGCCATGGTGGTTTCCTGCACCCATCAACTTGTCATCCATATTAGGTATTCTCCTAATGCTATCCCTCCCCTAGCCCTCCACCCACCGACAGGCCCTGGTGTGTGATGTTCCCCTCGCTGTGTCCGTGTGTTCTCACTGTTCAACTCCCACTTATGAGTGAGAAAATTCGGTGTTTGGTTTTCTGTTCTTGTGTTAGTTTGCTGAGAATGATGGTTTCCAGCTTCATCCACGTCCCCACAAAGGACATGAACTCATCATTTTTTATGGCTGCATAGTATTCCATGGTGTATATGTGCCACATTTTCTTTATCCAGTCTATCACTGATGGGCATTTGGGTTGGTTCCAAGTCTTTGCTATTGTGAATAGCACAATGTCTGTCACATCAGATAATTCAACAAATGGTAGTTATGAATGCTATGATCATTTATAAAGATCATAATGCCTTCCACACCCAGGGCCAGTGCCATAATTGGGCTTCTTAATACTTGCCCTACCCAGCCCTGACTTCTGTGGGACAGGGGAAGAAGGAGCTCCATTTCTCTCTCTTCTGTCCTTCTCTTTCCCCTGTCCTTATCTCCACCCCTTTTACTAATGTGTCTCCCCGGGGAGGAAGGACATATCTCATGGGTGAGATTGAGACCAGGGGAAGTGACCATAGCCAGCATAGCCCCTTCTGAACTCAGGGGCAGGGTTTGTCCAAGCTACGTTGCCTTCGCAGCTGCCTCCTCCATGGGGAAAGAGCCTAGAGCAGGTTGAGCATCTGGAGGAGTTGCCAGGAGGGAACAAGGCAATCTGCAGTTATACCTGACACTGGGTATACATATATTTATTTTGATTGTTTTTTTGAGTGATATAGTTTGGCTCTGTGTCCCCACCTAAATCTCATTTTGAATTATAGCTCCCATAATTACCACGTGTTGTGGGAAGGACCCCGTGGGAGATAATTGAATCATGGGGGTGATTACCCGTATACTGTTCTCATGGTTGTGAATAACTCAGAAGAGATCTGATGGTTTCATAAGGGGAGACCCCTTTCACTTGGCTATCATTCTCTCTCTTGCCTGCTGCCATGTAAGATGTGCCTTTCGCCTTCTGCCATGATTGTGAGGCCTCCCAAGCCATGTGGAACTGTAAGTCCATTAAACCTCTTTTTCTCTATAAATTACCCGGTCTCAGGTATGTCTTTATAGCAGTGTGAGAACGGCCTAATACATTGAGAGAGGGTCTCATTCTGTCACCCAGGCTGGAGTGCAGTGGCATGATCACAGCTCACAGCAGCCTTGACCTCCTGGGTTCAAGTGATTCCCCACCTTATCCTCTTGAGTAGCTGGAATACTGCAGGCACGTGCCACCACACCTGGCTAATTTTTTATTTATTATATATTTATATTTATTTTATTTTTTTGTAGAGACGAGGTCTTGCTGTGTTTCCCAGGCATGGGTGTGCATTTAATTCAGGGAGGAAGGAGTGGAGTCCTGTGTTTGGCTTCACCTCCAAGTTGTTTTCTCTAATCCTGCTGCTAGATGTGTCCTTATCTTCCTGCCTTGGCCTCCCAAAGCACTGGGATTACAGACATGAGCCATCATGCCCAGCCAAGATGGAATACTTAAAAAAACCCAACAACTTGTTTTCTCCATGCTTCCAGGAGCCATCCTAACAGCATGTTTGCAGTGTCTCTCAGGGTCCCTGCCAGGGTATTAAATCCTATATTCAGAGAAAGTGCCCCCATAATGATAAATTCTCTTTTATCCAGTGCTGTTTTCTAATTCTCACACCTTCCTCAATCCAGCACCCTTCAAATGCAATCTCATTTATACTTTCCTGATAAGACTTGGCAGGATTCTGTAGCTCCTACAGGGTAGAGTCTTTTTCCTCCTTATAAGGTTCAGCACCTCCACAGCTGGGTTGTGTTGCTGGGATATGCACCTGGCTTAGAGGCCGGGGGAAGTATGGGCAGATCACAGGGGCACACACATTCTCTTACATGGGAGAGGCCTCTGCATCCCCTTCCAGGAGGAAACAGGGATGGAACTTAACAAGACGGGGCCATTTTGCAGGCCCAGGCATTCAGAGAAATCGGAGGATTCATGCTTTTTCAGGAGCATTAACCCAGTTGTCATCCCTCAAGGTCACATTGCTTTCCCAGCCAGGGTCCTGACCCTATAATAGCAAATCTATTTAAGGTTGAGAATTTAACCTCCTTTGCTACAGGAGATGAGTCTTTTTTCTTTTCTTTTTTTAATGGTGCTAAGGAGGCACATGAGCTTTTGTGTTCAGTTTTTAGTTGACTGTTAGTCACCCTCAGTCTTTTGTCATCTTTTTCCAAAGCAAACATTGTTCTCCAGTGACAGCCATTTAATTCCACTGCCCTTGTAATGACTATTTCCCGTATATATTTTTAACACCAAATACATTGCCCCTCTAGTGATTTTCCTTCCACCTATATCCCATTCCATTATAACACCAATGGAAGTTTTACCAGTTTCATCGCCATCTTGTGTCGGGCTGTATCAGCCTGGTGTACCAATGGTAACGGGGATCTCATTGCCTGTCAGTGGTCAGCTGGCAGCCTCAGATCCCATCTTAGCATCTTCTTTCTCAGACTACTCCTGGCATCATCTGTTTGGTTGATTCCCCAGGAAGCAGATGCTGGACAGAGATTCGAGTGCGTGGGTTCACAAGGAGGTGTGCTCAGTATGGACACCTGTGGTGGCAGGGCAGGAAGCGAGATTGAGAAGAGAGAGGTGTTGGATTGCAATTCAGTTTCATCTAAGGTCTCAGCTGACCCCTTTGGGAAGCTCTGAACCTTCAGACTTGTCCCAGGTTTGGGCAATGGCCTAGGCCTTTATATTCCTGTATTGACTAGTGCAGTGGGCTGAATGTTTGTGTCTCTCCAAAAATTCATGTTGAAATCCTAACCCCCAAATGTGATGGAGATGGGTCCTTTGGGAAGTGATTAGGTCCTGAGGATGAAACCCTCATGAGTGGGATTAATGCCTTTATAAAAGGGACCCCAGAAATCTCTCTTGCTGTCTTTCTGGCATTTGAGGATAAAATGAGAAGACGACCAACTGCAACCCAGAGAGAACCTCCACCAGAACCCAATGGTGCTGGCACCCTGACCCTCAACTTCCAGCCTCCAGAACTGTGGGAAATGAGTTTCTGTTGTTCTTAGGCCACCCGGTCCATGGCACTTTGTTGTAGCAGCCCAGATGGACTAAGACAGCCAGTTTCCATTGTAGGCTGCCCTTGGGAAGGTGGAGTGTCCTTCAGTGAGGCAGCTTTCTTCAGGGAAAAAAGAGCAATTTCTGGAGAGAGATAACAGTTGAGGGCTCTCAGCCGGCAAAAGTCACAGCAGCAGAAGGAATGAGGAGAGAAAAATGGGCACAGTATTTTGTAGACTTACCTCTTAAGAAGCAGATTCTATTCTTCCATCTCTTGAATCTGGCTTGGCCTTGTAACTTGGTTTAGCCAGTGGGAGAGTAGCCAATGTGATACAGCAAAGTCCTGAAAAGCACTTGCCTAGGCTTGCTACTGAGAACCCTTCCATAGTGTGTGAAGAAGCCCAGGCTAGGCCCCTGATGGAAGACAGGGGCCCCATATATCCCAAGCAAGGCCTCAGAACATAGGTCCCTGAAGGAAGAGAGGGACCCCATGCATCCCAGGCAAGGATCCCAGGCAAGGCCTCAGACATAGGCCCCTGAAGGAAGAGAGGGGCCCCATACATTCCAGGCAAGGCCTCAGACGTATGTCTGTGGTATCCTATACCGGGGTCCCCAAACCTCAGGCCACAGACTGGTACTGATCCATGGCCTCTTAGGAACTGGGTCACACAGCAGGAGGTTAGTGGCAGGTGAGTGGGCATTAATGCCTGAGCTCTGCCTCCTGTCACATCAGTGGCAGCATTAAATTTTCATAGGAGGCCGGGCACAGTGGCTTACGCCTGTAATCCCAGCACTTTGGGAGGCTGAGGCAGGTGGATCACGAGGTCCAGAGTTCGAAACCAGACTGACCAATATGGTGAAACCCTTCTCTACTAAAAATATTAAAAAAATTAGCCGGGCGTGGTGGTGCTCGCCTTTAGTCCCAGCTGCTCAGGAGGCTGAGGCAGAAGAATCACTTGAACCTGGGAGGCGGAGGTAGCAGTGAGCTGAGATCATGCCACTGCACTCCAGCTAGAATGACAGAGTGAGACTCCATCTCAAAAAAAAAAAAAAAAATTCTCACAGGAGCGTGAACCCTATTGTGAACCGTGCATGCGAGGGATCTAGGTAGCATGCTTGTTATGGGAACCTAACTAATGCCTGATGATCTGAGGTGGAACAGTTTCATCCTGAAGCCATCCTCTCTACCCCCTCCACCCCTGTCTGCGGAGAAGTCTTCCATAAAACTGGTCTCTGGTGCCAAAAAGGTTGAGGATGCTGTCCTAGACCACTCAGTCCCGGCCAAAGGGTCCCAGACAAACCACATCGCTGACCCACCGGTTCATGGGAAATAATCAGTGTTTGTTGTCTTCAGCCACTAAGTTTTGGGAGTCATTTGTTACATAGCAAAAGCTTATTGATGAGTAGGCCAGCATGTTTGTTCAGAATGTTTTGGTATTTGGAAAACCTATTTTCTTCCCCCTCTCTAGGTTTCTAGATTTCCAACAAAATTCTAGCCAAATCCATGTTTGCTTTTTCAGATCCTTTTATAAAGCACCCTTTCAATTACCTTCTTCAGCTCAGAAAAGGGAATATAAGAGGCCTTTACTGTTCATATTTGCTAAAGAAAATACATGCTTTCAGAGCTGCCGTTGTTACCGAACAGAAAACACAATCACCACTGGAAAAAACAAAGGACTGTTATTTGATCATAAACATTCTAAAGAGAGCAGTATGCTGGTTATTAGCTGAACAGAGTTTTTGGAGGAGCATCTGAGGACCTGATGCAGTGAATTAAGTGGAAATGTGCTAAAAAGAAAAAGAAAAAGAAACCCAAAAGGAAACGCAAACCAAGCACCTTCTAGCTGCCTATTGGAAAAATATTTTCATAGCACGTGGTTCTTGGCACCACGTAGTGACTTGATAAATGTTTGTTGACTGAATAAATGAATACATGAATGGTAGGAATCTGTGCTACTGTGCTTAAAAAATGTGCTACCCTGCTGCCCTGGCTCTGGATCTTGGAGGGATCACGTTGACATTAAAGTAGAGGAATTGGGCTCAGTAATCTTAAGATTTCTCTTCCCAAATCCCTAGAACTTTGGTGAAATTCTAGGATCTCCACTTCTGTAGGATACATCTCTCCCCTTTTTATGCCTCTGTTTTCTTTTCTGAAAATGAGAGTATTTTGAAAGCCTAGATTCTGGGATTTGCCACAGGGTAATGGGATGTGCCCGGGGACAGTGAGCTGCATTTATTCCTCCCCAGGCCTCTCATCAGATGTTTGGGTAATGTTGGGCAAGTCACGCAAACTCTCTGTGCTGCAGCTTCCAAATCTAATGGGGACAATAATATTACTTGCAGGGTTGTTGGGACAATTCAAAATAAGATATGCAAAGTGCCTGGTATGTGGGTGCTAAATAGCTGGAAGTTATGATTAATTTATAACGGGTATGTTGTAGATTTATATAGAGTGAGGAGAATAAAATTTGCACTATTCTAATGGATCTTGTGATTCATCTAGTATTTCTGATCTTATTCACAATTGTCAAATATTGGAGAAAACTCCTCTGTGCCCATTCAGCCTCATGTCTTTATTTAGAATTCTGAACTCTTTCTTTCCAAGTATTTCCTCCTCCCAGTGCCCATGGGGACAAGTCACATTTCTTGAGCTGCTAAATTGAATGGCAGCTGCCGCTTACTCCATATGCTTCTCATTCTAAGATGTTGTCTCAAATATTTTTAGCTACTAAGCACACACTCTGGTCTGCTATGTTTTGCCTTATGATTTTTTTTTTTTTTTGCACATTTTAGATGCCTGCTTTTGGGTTTTGCATTATTCTGTGGTTTCCTGCCCACTTGCTCCGCCCTTTAATTGCTCCACCAGCACTCAGTCTCCGCTGCCTGCCAAGGCCGGCTCCCCCTTTCCTAATATCCCTGGCTCTCCCCAAGGGCCGTCTTTAATCCAAAGAGCTCTCCAATGCTTTGCAAAATTGAACCCCCTCTGTTTATCCTGCCTCCTCCCCTCAATGTCCGTGGCAGTTATCTCACTTGGGCTCCCATTTCCTGCTCTTATTCTTGGCTCCCTGCCAGTCATCACACATTCACATGAAATCCTGCCTCTCCTCACCAAAGGGAAAGGCTGTTTCCATTCATGGAAAGCTCATTTGCCACAAAGATGCTACACCCTTGCCACAGGCAGGGTGTTCTCGGGTTTCCTGACATGCCCAGGGCAAGGTTGGAGGGCTCTGGTCCCAATAGTTATTTACAGTGAAGGCAAGTCAGGTTAGAGAACAGTGTGGTCTTTGTGGTGTTGGGGAGAGAGCATGGGCTGTCAATTCTAACTGACCTGGATTTTGGTCCATGTACCATTTTGTAGCCTCAAGTCATTTATCTGTGAAATGAGAATCATCTTATTCCCTACCTCACAGCAGTATTGTGAGGCTCACGAACAGAGGACTCAACACAGAGCCTAGAGAATGATATTTGCTCCATAACATATTCTATTTTCTCCCCCTTTCATTGATTGCTATGGCTTCCAGATCCGCCAAAGTCTCAACAAGAATGAAAATGACACTTCAAAGGATTTAAGTGAAGAGAATGTCATGAAGATTATTTGTAGAGATGTGGGCTCAGGTGAGAAACACCCTGGGACCAGAAACAGCAGAAGCCCTAATGCCTGCCAAAGGGCAAGACCAGGGTGAGCTCCTACCTACAGCATCTGGTGAGAGCTGGAGCCCTGAGACAGGGATGGGGCCTATTGGCACTTGGAAAGTGTACTGGGGTCTTAGTGAACTGACGTCATTTCCTCTTCTCTTCCTCAGGATTTGAGATTTCTAAAAAAAAAAAAAAAAAAACCCTATACAAATCTAAATTAGTTAAAAAAAATACTAAAGTGGTTGGATGGGAGCTATGGCTTAGGAAGAGAAACACAGCTCATCAAGGAGGGACTAGGGATCTAAATAACCCTCTCTTCTCTTTTCCTGTCCATGCCTTCTGTTGGGTGAAACTAGCAGCCAGAGGGCAAGGGGGCCTGGGTGGAGATGTCCAGTGGCATTAGCCTCCCAGGTATAGAGAGATGCAGAGAAAGATGCCAAATAGACCTGGAGGAGCTGCGAATCATCTTGTCATTTGTCACCTATTAGCTGGTCGCTTTGTACAAGGCCTTGAGCCTCAGTTTTCTATAGAGTGGGCATTAAACTTGTCTACCTCTTGTCTGCCTCACAGGGCCATGGGGAACAGCCAGTGAAAGCATTAACATCATTCGCTTGCATTATCTCATCTGCATTATCTTCATCTGCATTATCTTCTTCATCTGCATTATCTCACTTAATTCCCCAACAGCCGGGTAGGGTATAAGGCAGAGAGGCCAAGGGACAAGGACAGGCACTTTGGAATCAGAAGAAGAGGGTCATCAACTGTGGCTCAGCCAAGCTTTTTAACTGTGAGATCATGGGCAACTGAAGCTCTCTGAACCTCAGCTATTGTCTTACTTTGGGCTCCCCCAAAAGCACATCCTGAGACAAGTATTTGAGTGCAAGTAGTTCATTTGGGAGCTGATCCCAGGATGCACCGGGAGGGACTGGGCAGAGACTCAGAAAAGGGAGGAAACCCAATTATTGGTGTATTCACAAGTGGGCAACTTGGTCTCAGTGCCACAACTGTGATGAAGACTGTGCAGGACACATCCTGGGGTTGGTGGAATGCAGGGTGAGGGTGCTGGGGTGTTTATTCACCAGCTTCCATCCCTCACTGGCTAAGGGTTGTTCTTGGAAGTTTTAACTCCCTGGCCATTTCACACTGCCTGTTGTGGCCAGAGGAGACTCAAGCAGCCAGAGGGTGCCATGGGGTGGAGATACACAGGCAGCCACATAGATGCCCTCCAGCGTGGGCTGGGAGGGAATGTCTGGGGGACCGACGGCATCCGTTTTGTTTTTCCAGTTTGTGTGCTAGAGATGATATCTATGTCACAGGACAGTGACAGAGACGAAATGATTAATGATTAAATGGCTAAATGTCTTCCAAGTGCCTGGCTCATAGTAGGTATCCAAAGAAAAGGAGACATTCATAGTAAAGATGGGTAAATATTCATGTGTTACAGATGGAAGCAAATGGGACTCAAAGAAGTTAAGACATTTGCTTTAAATCACACAGACAGTTCTTAAGTGGCCAAGTCAGATCTGGCCCGTTTGTTCCCCTTCCACTCTGCCGTGGCTACCTCCTGTTAATGGACTATACATTTAGAGTGCTTTTGCCTCATAAAGTGTGAGAAGCTCCATAAATATAAAATGTTTGTAGTCCCAGGCTTGCTAGCTCAAATCCAAGTTAAATTGACTCTTGGGTAGTTCTTCTCTCAGCCCCGATTCTCGTAAGCTCAAATATATATTTTCTTAGTCCCCTGGGATCCTCCATTCTGTGCCCCAACAATCCCTAACCCTTCATTAGTAATGCCTAGGTGTCTCCACATATTTCAAGGGGTGCCAGAAAGTCTCCAGACAAAATAAAAGATGCCATAAAACACTAAGTGCATAAAACTCTAGACACCTTGTTCTCCATGTCATGTTTCCTTTTAAAAACAAATATTTTGAAATGCCCTTTTTACTATCCTGCTGATACACACATAAAAACTAATAAAATTTTTTCTTAAAAATTGTGGGAAGATATACATAATAAAAATTTACCATTTTAACCACTTTCACAGTGTATGGTTTTGTGTTTTTTAGTACATTCATATTGTTCTGCCACCATTGCTACCATCTATCTCCAGAACTTTTTTCATCCTCCCAAACTGAAAATCTGCATTCCTTAAACACTAATTCCCCATTCCCCTCTCCTCCCAGCCCTGCAACCACCATTCTACTTTGTGTCTCTATGAATTTAACCATTCTAGGTACCTCATATGAGTGGAATCATATAGCCATTTACCCTTTTGTAACTGGCTTCTTTTCCTTTTCCTTCCTTCCTTCCTTCCTTCCTTCCTTCCTTCCTTCCTTCCTTCCTTTCTCTTTCTTTCTTTCTTTTTCTTTCTTTCTTCTTTCTTCCTTCTTCTTCCTTTCTTTCCTTCCTTCCTCCTCTCTTTCTTTCTTTTTCTTTCTTCTCTTCTTTCTTTTCTTTCTTTCTTTCCTTCTTTCTTTTTTCCTTTCTTTCTCTCTTCCTTTCCTTTTCTTTTCCTTCCTTCCTTCCTTCCCTCCCTCCCTCCTTCCTTCCTTCCTTCCTTCCTTCCTTCCTTCCTTCCTTCCTTCCTCCTTCCTTCCTTCCTTCCTTCCTTCCTCTCTGTTTCTTCTTTCTTTTTCTTTTTTGACAGAGTCTTGCTCTGTCACTCAGGCTGGAGCGCAATGGCACAATCTTAGCTCACTGTAACTTCTGCCTCCCATCAAGCAATTCTTATGCCTCAGCCTCCCTAGTAGCTGGGACTACAGGCATGCACCATCATGCCCAGATAATTTTTGTATTTTAAGTAGGGTCGGGGTTTTGCCATATTGACCAGGCTGGTCTCGAACTCCTGATGTCAAGTGATCCTCCAGCCTCAGCCTCCCAAAGTGCTGGGATTATAGGAATGAGCCACCACACCTGGCGTGGCTTATTTCACTTAGCATAAATTCTTCAACGTTTATGTTGTAGCATGGGTCAGAACTGCCTTCCTTTTTATGGCTGAACAGTATTCCATTGTATATACACAGCACTTCTTTTTCTTTTAAATTCAGGGGGTATATGTGCAGGTTTGTTACATGGATATATTGCATAGTGCTGGGGATTGGGCTTCTATTGAACCCAGCACCCAAATAGTGAATATAGTAACTGACAGGAAGTTTTCAACTCTTGTTCCTTTCCTTCCTTCCCCCTGTTTGGAGTCCCTGGTGTCTATTGTTTCCATCTTCATGTCCGCATACACCACATTGTGTTTATCCATTCATCTGTCGATGGACACTTGGGTCGCTTCCACCTTTTGGCTATTTTAAATAGTGTTGCTATAAACATGGGTATGCAAATATCTGTTTGAGTCCTTGCTTTCAATTCTTTTGGGTATATACCCAAAAGTATAATTGGTGGATCATATGGGACTCTATTTTTAATTTTTTGTAAAACTGCCGTATGGTTTTCCATAGCAGCTACACCATTTTACAGTCCCATCGGCATAACTGTTTTATAAAGGAGAAAAATAGAAAAGCGATTGGTAGTTAAGTAGTATGTGGTATTTCAGAATGCCAAGGCTGGAGCTGGGCTGCATGAGTACACAATGCAGTGATTGCATGTCTGCCCCTCGTATGCCACGAAAACAGACCGACATGTAGGTGCCATGTGACGATGCTGTCCCTGGAGTGCATCGCCAGAAGTGATTTTCCAAAACAAGGAACAACTCTTGGTAAAGCTCTAAATTAATCACAGTGCATCTATATTCGTCTTGTTACATTCCTAGAAACTCAAGTGGATATTAAAAATGTACTAAAAGGTACCTTGTATTTATATGTGAAACAAAATTATAATTAGGAAATTATGAACAAGTATTTTATCTATAGGAGTTTCCAGCAGGACATTTGAGAGTTGTTAGGATGGGAACACTTTTTATATTGTTTCCTTTGAGAACTGTCCTGTGCCTCACTTACTAATTTCTAGTAGCACCCCACCTGTCAACATTGTGACCAGAGAATGCCCCTACAAATTCCTATGTCCTCTAGGAGTGAGATGCAGCCCCCATTTAGAAATGCTCTAAGGAAGCCCATCCAGGTGGTGGATGAATGATTTCTGATTGCTTGACAGTAACAATGGGACTTGTTGGAACAAAGGCCACATGCACGTAAAAATGTCCAAGGTGTCCAAGGTCTTGGTCATAAAAACGAGCACATGGCTTTTTTCCATTAGTATCTTATATCTCATAGGAGTTCAGTTCTCGAAATCTGTTTTCTATGCCCAATCCACAGATAAGAAGGACTGAGGGCCTGGGTACGTGTGGCCTCTGTGGGAAGGAACAAAAAGAGGACAGATATGTGAGACATTTTCAAGGCTGATGCTCCAAAATTTAAGTCATTAGATGTCGGGAATGAGGAAAAGATGAACATAAAATGTGGCTTAGTATTCTTGAGATTGGGCACTGGAGAATTAACACGTCATTAACATGCAAAGGGTGGTAAAGTATTATATTAACAGTTGGCCCCAGAATTCCACAGATGAAGAACTGTCTGCCACCAGGCACTCTGCTATGAGAGGTGAGGCCCAAAAGATGCTCTGGAAGGAGAGAGTGAACCCAAGAGTGAGGCATTTTGGAGGAGGAGGACTGGGGTTTAGGTTCTGCTCTACCATCCATGTGATGTGAGGTTTGAGAATAACTGCCTACAATGCCAGTTTCCTCTCTGTAAAATGGGGCTACTCCAGCCCCAACCTACCTCCCAAGGCACTTGTGTGTGAACACAGTATCTGAGACTGGCTGTTCTGTTCACCTCATGCCTGAAATGGCAATAGCGACTCTGTGTATTAGATCAATGGAACAGAACAGAGAACCCAGAAATAAGACCACACACCTGCAACTATCTGATCTTTGACAAACCTGACAAAAACAAGCAATGGAAAAAGGATTCCCTAGTCAGTAAATGGTGCTGGGAGAACTGGCTAGCCATATACAGAAGATTGAAACTGGACCCCTTCCTTACACCATATACAAAAATTAACTCAAGATGGATTAAAGACTTAAACGTAAAACCCAAAACAATAAAAACCCTGGAAGAAAACCCAGACGATACCATTCTGGACATAGGAATGTTTGTTCACTGCATGCATGTCTTCTTTTGAGAAGGAACAGACACTTTTCAAAAGAAGACATACACATTGCCAGTAATCACATGAAAAAAAGCTCAACATCACTGATCATTAGAGAAACACAAATCAAAACCACGATGAGATACTATCTCACACCAGTCAGAAAGGCTATTATTAAAGAGTCAAAAAATAACAGACGCTGGCGAGGTTGCAGAGAAAAAGGAACGCTTATACACTGTTGGTGGGAGTGTTAGTTCAGCCATTGTGGAAGAAAGTGTGGCGATTTCTCAAGGACCTAAAAACAGAAATATCATTCGACCCATTACTGGGTATATACCCAAAGGAATATAAATAATTCTGTTATAAAGACACATGCATGTATATGTTCATTGCAGTACTATTCACAATAGCAAAGACATGGAACCAACACAAATGCTCATCAATAGTAGACTGGATAAAGAAAATGTGGTTCATATACATTGAATATTATGTCACCATTAAAAAGAACGAGATCATGTCCTTTGCAGGAACATGGATGGAGCTGGAGGTCCTTATCCTTAGCAAACAAACACAGTAACAGAAAACCAAATACTGCATGTTCTCACATAACTGGGAGCTACATGATGAGAACACATGGACACATAGAGGGGAGCAACACACTCTGGGGCCTTTTGGAGGGTGCAGGGTGTGAGGAGGGAGAGGATCAGGAAAAATAACTAATGGGCACCAACCTTAATACTTGGGTGACAAAATAATCTGTACAACAAGCCACCATGACACAAGTTTACCTATGTAACAAATCTGCACATGAGCCCCTGAACTTAAAAGTTAAATTTAAAGGACGGGCACGGTGGCTCACACCTGTAATCCCAGCACTTTGGGAGGGTGAGGCGGGCGGATCACCTGAGCTCGAGACCAGCCTGACCAACATGGAGAAACCCCATCTTTACTAAAAAAAGTATAAAATTAGCTGGGCATACTGGTGCATGCCTGTAATCCCAGCTACTTGGGAGGCTGAGGCAGGAGAATCGCTTGAACCCGGGAGGCGGAGGTTGCAGTGAGCTGAGATTGTGCCGTTGCACTCCAGCCTGGGCAACGAGAATGAAACTTCATCTAAAAAAAAAAAAAGGTAAATTTAAAAAAAGGAAAAAATAACTACCCTGTGTATCAGTCAGGATTCTCCAGAGAAACAGAACCAAGAGAGTCTACATCTCCATCTACTCAGATTTATGTTAAGGAATTTGCTCATGTGATTGTGGGGGATGGGAAATCTAAAATTTTAGGGCAGTGGTAGGCTGGACACTCAGACAATAGTTGATGTCCAGACCTTGAGCCTGAAATTTTCAGGGCAGACTGGCATGCTGGACACTCAGGCAGGATTTCCATGTTACAGTCTTGAGGTAGAATTTCTTCTTCAAGCAATCTCTTTCTATGCTCTTAAGGTCTTCATCTGATTGCATGGGGCCCAACTACATTATGGAAAGTCATCTCCTTTACTTGAAGTCAACTGATTGGAGATGCTAATCACATCTATTACATACCTTTGCAGCAACATCCAGTTTAGTGCTTGACCAAACAACTGGGCACCATAGCCTGGCCAAGTTGACCATCAAATTTAACCTTTACAAACCCTTGGACACATAGAAAGCTAGACGTGAGAAGGGTCCAATCCATGACCAGGAACTTGTCCACTTGTCACATAGCCCAGAATACACCCTTGTGTTGCTCTGGGTCTCATATCCTTCCTTAGTAAATTGGCCATCAGAACACAGTCCTTCCAAAGTCCTGGAAGAATTGCTTCCATTAAAGTTCCCCTGCCAGATCAAGCAGCACTGAGTGTCTCCCCAGCTGAGTACTGTCCCAGTGGCAACTTTAGTACCACCCCTTTTCTAGGCAGGGGTGGGTAAAGGTAGAGGGGCAGCAAGTAGGTGACCTTCCATGTTACCAGGCTCTCTGCATTTTTCTGACGTCACTGCCAATCTCTTGCCTCCTTAGACTCAATGGTCCTCAGCGTGTGTCTGCTATTGCAGAGGCTAATCACATCTATAAAATGTATCCTTTTATTGTTTCTGTTATACTGCTTGTTGCCTCTAGGATGTTAAACACGGTGCAGTGTCTGGCTGCCCTTCCCAAGAAATCCACACACCCCAAACATTTTGTGAATTTCAGCAGCATTTCCTTAAGACTTGGTGGTGCTAAGGGTGGTTGAAGTTTACCTACATTACCTACATTTAATTCTCACATCAGCCTTGTGAGGCAGACATCATTAGTTTTACTGTGCTAAACATCGTGATCCTGGCACACAGCTAATAAATGAGGGGGTTTTCAACCAGTTACTTTGTACTGGGTCCTTCTTAAGAACCAGGGACTTGAGAGCCTTGTGTTCACTCATAAGGTAATGGAACTTAACTGAGCCACTGGAAATAGTGACACTTGTCATTTATTCAATTTACCCCACACATGAATACCTCCCAATAGTGCAAAGAGTCAGCTGTGCTCACTAAAAAGGTGGTGAAGCAGTCACGTGCACAAGTATGCGTGTGCAGTCAGGAATGTGGAGACCAGGGTAGGGAAGTGTGAAAAATGCTGGATGTGGGCTCAGCATGGCCCTGCCCTGCCCCAGAGCCTCCACATCGGAATGCCAGTGTCATGAATCTTAAATTCCATCCCAGCTGCATAGGCAACATCAGCCCCACCCAGATGGAGTGGGAAGGGGCGTGGGATGAGCTTGCTGAAGGGGTGGCCATCTTTCTAGTCCCACCTCAGTGTCATGGTAGCCAGGCAGATGTCTGTGAACACTTGTGGAAAAGTGGGATCCAAATATGAAGAGTTGCTGCCTTCCTGCCTGTGGCTGTCCTCTGCCTGGGCCGTGTTCCTTTCTCCCTCTGGTCTAAGGGAATCTGCTCTTCATGCTCCCATCTCCTGGGCAGGTAACCTTGGAACTCCCATAGCTATCCTGCAGTGTCTTGGATGCTCTTCTGCATCTTGTTTCTCCCTGTGTTGATAAACTCCCTGTTAAACTGCCTGAGGCCTGAGATAGCTGAGGCTCTTCTCCTGCCTCCTCCACGCATTCCTTCCATTAACACGCTGCCCTGGGTGCCTTCATCAGATGCATTTGTGCTCTTCCAACAGGACCCTGAGGGAATGCAGCCCCAGACAGTTTTGCCGGCAGGCCCTGGGCTTTCTTGCCTTTGCTGGTCCCCACATCTGGACACCACCTCTGCCTTTCCAACGTCCGACTCCTCTTTCCCTAGTGCTGTGAAATCTCCCCCTCCTTTGAATTCCAGACTGCTTAATTCCATTCCTTCTTGCAGCATTTATAATTATAGCAATAACTAACCTCTGTCTGGCTAGTATTCCTTACAAAGCACTTCCCCATATATGATCTTTTCTTATTCCTACCAAAAGAATTTGGCAAATAGCTGCCCTGCATTTCATATTTTCTATGAAGATTCTTTACATATATGTCACTCTTTTTTTGAGAAGGAGTCTTACTATGTCGCCCAGGCTGGAGTGCAATGGCCCGATCTCGGCTCACGGTAACCTCTGCCTCCCAGGTTCAAGTGATTCTCCCTGCCTCAGCCTCCTGAGTAGCTGGGACTACAGACATGTGCTACTTCACCAAGCTAATTTTTGTATTTTTAGTAGAGACGGGGTTTCACCATGTTGACCAGGCTGGTCTGTAACTCCTGACCTCAGGTGGCCTGCCTGCCTCGGCCTCCCAAAGTGCTAGGATTAAAGGCATGAGCCACTGTGCCCAGCCACATATATACCACTCTTAATTGTCACAGCAGAACCACAAGATGTGTGTTAGTGCGCCTGTTATACAGATGAAGAAACTGAAGTGTGGAGAAGCGAAATCCCTCACGAGTTTATCTCGCTAGGAGTTGAACCTAGGTCTGCCTGACTTTAAAGCTTTGTTAGCCGTCAAAGCATGTGGCCTGTGGTGCTCTACTGGGCTCCATTTATAGAGGTGGAAACAGTGGCTGGGTGACTGAGAAAGAACTTGTACAAGATGGCAGATGCAGGACTGTGTCCTGATCTTCTGAGTACAGACCCCAGGCTTCTCCCTCGACATCTGCCACAGTCGCTGATGTTCATGACTAATCTTCATCTCTCGATGTGAGCAACATGAGGGTAAGATCAGTGCCCAAGTTGCTAAATTACCTGCGAAAGATAAAGGAGGAGGGAGCAGGAGTGGGTGGAAGATCCTCAGACCACAATGCCACCTGCTACCGGCAAAATGGGGGCAGGCAGGCAGGAGGACTTAGGGAGGAGAGCTAGGACTACAGTGCAGCTCTGAGAGGGCCTCCTCAGGCCCAGGGGCAGGCTCCAGGCACAGGTTCCATCCAGGAGGCCTATCCTGGGCAGATGTGGCCTGGCTCTAATCCTCCCTCATGCTCACTCATGGCTGGGAGAATTCAGGGAGATGGTGGCCTTGGTGCAAATGCCACAGTGATTCTGAAGGCACACAGCTGCTGGCTGTCAGTCAATTACACCCTTGGCCAATGCTCTCTGAAAAGAAGAGCTGAGCAGTGCACCTGCATGAGAACCATGTGGACGAAGCCAATGCTTTGGACTCAGAAAGACCTGACTTACTAGCCACGGGTTCACAGGTAAGTCAATTAGTTTTTTTGAGTTAATTTACTTACCTTTGGCTGACAGATGGATTAAATGAGGTATTGTATGTAAGATGCCTGTCGTGATACAGCTGCTCAAAAATGGGCAGTTACCTTCCCTCTGGGAAGTCTGCTGTAGTGGTTGGCAGGACAGATTCTGGAGAGAGATGGCTTAGGTTCAAATCCTGCTTCTGCTACTTGTTAGCTATGTGATCTTGAACAAGTTACCTAACCCCTCTGGGACTCAGGTTTCTTCTGCGAAAACTGGAGATAATAATAGTTTTTAACCTCAGGAGGGATATTGTGAAAACTAAATGAGATAATCCATGAAGAAGTCAGAATGTAACATTACTGATGGCCTGTATCCTGGAGCCAGTCGTCTCTCTTAAAAGGCGATGCATAGTAGTGGCCTGCAGAGGGCAGTATCCCCACAGCAATCTGAGTTGCCTCTGGGCCAATGCTGTATCTGGGCCTTTCAAGTTCAGAGCAGAAAAAAACAAGGTGTACAAAGCACAGCAGAGTGACTAAGTGACAGAATGTGCCAGAAGAGATGTGGAGAGCATGTAGAACAGGTAATATTTTTAAAAATATTATTTATTGGTGGGTGGCTGCAATGAAACAGAATGGAGAAAAATATCAATAATTTCTAATAAAAATCCTATGCACAATTTAAGGTGAACATGGAAACCAAAACTTCTCATAGAAAATGACACACCTGCTCTCTTTGGACATGTCTTAGGAGCCCCTGGAGTCTGGTGGCCTGGGCCCTAGTTTGTTTATACAATTCTTGTCAGAGATCAAGACACTCTTTGAAAACACTTGGAATGCAACTTAAAGATCAACAATTTAGAGTTGAGTGGGTTGAAAGTGGAGTGCTTTGGAGTTACAGGCATCTGGTATGCAATGCCACCTCAGTCCCTATGTAGCTGGGTGACTTTTTTTTTTTCCAAGTCAGAGTCTTGCACTGTGGCCCAGGCTGGAGTGCAATGGCGCCATCTCCGCTCACTACAACCTCTGCTTCCTGGGTTCCAGTGATTCTCCTGCCTCAGCTTCCCGAGTAGTGGGGATTACAGGCGTGGGCCACCACGCCTGACTAATTTTTTGTATTTTTAATAGAGATGGGGTTTCACTATGTTGGCCCAGGCTGGTCTTGAACTCCTGACCTCGTGATCTGCCTGCCATGGCCTCCCAAAGTGCTGGGATTACAGGTATAGCTGGGCGACTGGGCGACTTTAAGCCACGCGAGTGATCTCTCTGTGGGATGCAGACAACCTTTTGAACAGTCAGAGCAAAGGGCCAGGCCAGGGTTATCATCAGTCTGTATTCCATGCCACATCCCCTCAAAGTCCTTTTTGATTTGCCCCCATGCTATTCTGCAGGACATTCTTCTAGTTTCTTAAGCATCTTGGATAAAGGGGGCCATTTTCTTACACCCCCAGTGTGCCTGTCACTCTTTTTGCTTCTGGTAAATAACTGCAATGTCTACTATCTAGTCTCTTAGGTGTCTCTTGGGCCACTATTAACCATTGTCAAACACTGAAATCCCTACTGCTATTTATCATGGAGCCTGCTTCATGCACAAAAATACAGTTTATGTTGTTTTCAACCTAAATGTCTAAATCCCTGCCTCATTCTGTACATATCTTTCTGTAACTCGCCCTTTTCACTTAATCCTGTACCTTAGAGAATGTTCCATGCCACACATAAACACTGACCTTGTTCTTTATAATGGCTTAATGGCAATCCACTGTAGGAATGTCTAGAATGAAAGAATTCCAGTGTCAAAGGCTATTTAGACTTTTTGAATTTTCCCCTTTAACAAGCAGTGTGGCAAGTGTGCCTGTGTGTGCTTTGTCCATTTCTGCAAGTCTTTCACTAGGATGGATTCCTAAAAATGGGGTTGCCCGGTTTCAGGGGTGAGCATGTAGAATTTTGACAGATACTAACGAGTCACCCCCAAAGTCTGTGCCTACTTACTTATCATATAGTGTGATACAGTATAATATCGCATAGTGTAGTATAGTGTAGCATAATATAGTGAGGCACAGTATAATATAGTGTAGCATAGCATAGTGCAATAGTGTAGAATAATATACTATAGTATGGCATAAGATAGTATAATACAGCATAGTGTAGCAGAGTGTTCTAACACACTCTTTATTATAGTTCTCAGATGACAGGTAGAGTTTTATGTCAAGAACTGCGGAACTTGAGAGGCATATAGCCTAGTGGTCAGGAGCCAGATAATTTCATTCAAACCTTAACTCTACCCCTCACAATTTTTGTGACTTTGGGCAAGCCACTTAGTCTTTTGTGACTCAGTTTTCTTAATGAGTTAATATATGAAAAACACTCAGAACAGGTGCTGGAAAGCAGCAAGCAGGGATCCACTGTTTTGTGCCACTGTTATCCCAGTTTCTCTAATCTATAACACCCGGGGTGTTGGTGTTCTTAATGTGTGAGAAGTCGCAAGACACATGGGGTGCATGCAATCAGAGAATACATTTCACTAGTAGATTTGTTGAAATAAGTAGTTGATAAATACCTAAAATGCTTTTACATGGAAACAAATAAATGTATTTATGAAGAAGAATACAAAATTGGAAATTTGAAAACATGGAACCTCAAAAACAGAATACCTGTTGAGGGCTGCTATGAACTAGATACTTCACCTCACTCCCTTTGCAGGTGCTCGCTTTCGATTATTCTGGAATGAAAAGGTCAAATAATTAGAATAATTCATGGTGGTTTGCCTTCTGAAAACTGAGGATCTTCGTGGGTCTAGATTTGCTTTCTTTGGTTTCCAGGTACTAATGTTTTTCCTTAGCAATGAAATGCAAATTATTCTCATAGACAGCAGATATTGATGTTTCAGCAAATCAATGAACAGATGTTTTGCTTGAAATGATTTCTAATTAGCGCTCTATAAATGGCTGGAATTTAAAATAGTCAACTAGGTAATCAGAGTTGGCCTTGATTTCCTATCTTACTGAGTCACTGGGAGAGGTGGGGCACCAGGAAAACCCCAGATTTTCAGAATCTTCAGATGTCATTGAAACTTGTACCTCAATTACACTGTCCTTCACTCTCTGCCCTTCTTTCACTCTATCTTCCTATTGTGTCTTTCTTTTTTCACATATGTTTGTCATATTGCAGTCAGTTAAAAATCCAGTTTGTCTTCCTCACCAGCTTTTCAAGGTGAAACAAAGTGGCTTCAAATTTTGGCCTAGTTATTTGTGTGAACTTGGGCAAGTTAGCTAACCTCTTGAGGCCTCTGTTTGCCTCAGCTGGAAAATATGGGTCATTTCTGCATCAGGTAGGGATTCTTCTGCTGCAAATACTAGAAAACTCAGCCCAAACAGAATTTCCTGGCTCACGTGAGTGGAAAGGTTGTGGGTTCTCACTTTAGGCATATTTCGATTCATGACTCAATAGTCACCAGAGGACCCAATTTCTTCCTTTCTGCTGCAATTCCCTAGTTTTGACTCCAATCTCAGGTTTCAAATGATAGAAAGACAGTTACATTTGCTCCATTCCCCACACATCTCAGGCTTGAATTCTAAAGGAAAGCCAGCCAGACTCCGTCCCCACATTCCTAGCTGAAGCCCCACTGGGTCTCACTGAAGTTGATTGGGCCTTGTGCTTATCCCTCAAGCAATCACTGCGACGAGGGAAATGGGAGGCATTATTGGCTCAGCCTAGGTCACATGATGCCCTTGCCCTGGATGTAGTCTCCCCTGGATGCGTTTCCACCACAGATTGGAGGACAGAATCCCCAACCCCAGCCTGTGAGAAGTTGCTAGAAAAAGAGAATATTTGTTTAAAGGAAAAAGGCAAGTGATTGCTCTCATATCTCTCTGACGCGTTTGTCGTGTGGATAATGAGGTGAAATAAAGATTGGTACAACTACCCAGCAAAAGTGGTGCATGCTGGGGAATTGATGTCAGTTTTCTGTCAATGTCTCCTCTCTGGCAATTCTTTGGCTATTGCTGCTTTCTCTTTGTTCTTCTGAGATTTTGTATGCTTTGCAAAAATTCCTCAATTGATACTTCTATCTCCAGTTCCAACTTCTCGTCATAGCTTTAGTCATGCATTTCCAACTACTTTTGATCATTTTGAATTAGTTATCGCAGTGCAACCTACAGATCAACACATTAAAAACCCAGCTCGTCATCTGGATCCTTAAATAAGATCCTTATTCCTGAATCCTTCCCTTCTGCTCTTGGGTCCCACGCATCCCATCAGGTACTAAAATGGCCTTGATTCCATATCCATTTTTATTTTCACTTGATGCTCGGATCAATAAAATGACCTCCTCACCTCCCTTGTGAATTCTGGATCACTGAGGATGAAAATCTGGAATCCCACAGTTATAAGTCTTATAAACTGCATGAACTTGAGTAAATAACTTAACCTTCCTAAGCCTCAACTTCCTCATCTGTAAAATCTTTTTTTTTTTTTTTGAAATGGAGTCTTGCTCTGTCACTCAGGCTGGAGTGCAGTGGTGTGATCTCGGCTCAGTGCAAGCTCCGCCTCCTGGGTTCACTCCATCCTCCTGCCTCAGCCTCCTGAGTAGCTGGGACTACAGGCGCCTGCCACCATGCCCGGCTATTTTTTTTTGCATTTTTTAGTAGAGACGGAGTTTCACCATATTAGCCAGGATGGTCTTGATCTCCTGACCTTGTGATCCGCCAGCGTCAGCCTCCCAAAATGCTGGGATTACAGGCGTGAGCCACCACGCCCGGCCTAAAATCGTTTTTTTTAAATGTAAAATTTCAATTTAAATCACACATCCCTTTGATAAAGGACTCAACCTTTGGAGCGAGTTGTGGGCAGTCAAGTTTTTATGATCTGCTGGGCTAACTACTCTGTACTGTCTCTCCTATCCCATTTGACTCTAATTTATGATTCACTTCACTTTCTTTCTCCCCCCATTCGGCAGCAGATATTTTTGATTTAGAGAGTGTTGGCCAACTCTGTAGAAACGCTACTTTCACACCTGTGGAATATCATGTTGCCTGACATTCACTTCTGTAGCACTTCTAATCCTCTCCGGCTCTGGGATATGTAATTATATACACCCCTTCTCAGCTCTGGCTGCTGCAGTCCCACTGCTGGATTGCTTGTCTGTTTCCTCTTTACCTTCCAGTGACCCCTACAGGGGTTGTTACCTGGGAGGTGTATTTCTCAATACTGAGGCAAATGTGCTAGATGCCATCACAGGCTCATCTGTAGGAGCCAACGGGTGTGTGGTGAGTTACCTGTGGGGCAGGACTTTACTGTGAGTGGCTAAGCAACCCCATATAGGGTGATATAAGGACTCAGAGTAGAGAGACAGGGAACACACCTGGTTGACCATACTGCATACCTGTTCTGTCCAGTATGACAGTCGCTAGCCACAGCCACATGTGGTATACTAGGAAATTCTACTGAATAGCACTACTCTGAAGTGGGGAAACAGGAGCAGGCATGCTGGGCTCTCAGCCAAGGCTGCCAGAGAGAAACAAGGGCTTTGACCCCTCAGCCAATATGATGTGGGCTGGGGAAAAACTGGCTTGGTTTCAGAGGTAGACACTGGACATGGCAGTGCAAAGCATCCAAGGAGTGTACAAGTTGAGTTAAGCATCCTTAATGCTATGCAGGGAGAGTGGTCTAATATTTTTGGCCAACTACAATGTTGAGATATTCATGGCAGATGGGAGCCCCCAGGAGACAAGCCCTGTACTGAGCGCTTTACGGAGATTATTTCATTCAACCTTAAAGGCAGAGAATATTACATTGACTTTATAAATAAGGAAACTGAGCCTCAGAGCAGTGAGTCTAACTGTAAGCTCTTCCTAACTGCCCTGTACTGCCTTAATATTGGGTTAGAAGGACTTGTGTTCTAGGGGAGCAGCAGTCTGAGCTCTTGGGGGGAAGTTGGCTTGGATCAAGCAGAGTGGCTCAGATTGGGTGTTGGGCCAGCTCTCCAACTCTCAGAGGACTGAAATGTAAGACAAAGGAGCGGGATGGGGCAAGGTGGGGATGGGACGGACCTAACTTTGGGGGTGATGCAGATGTCTCGGGGTGCCTGCAGATGTTATAGGTGATGCATTCTGCACATCCAAGAACAGGAATGCAAGTCCTCTGAGGGTAGGGCTGTGCAGTAATGGTTACGAGTGGACCTTGGGGCCACACAGCCCTTCTCTAAATTCCAGTCTTTCCATTTATTACTTTGCAACAGCTGAGGTGACCTTTCTGTTTCAGTTTTCTCATCTGTAAAATGAGTATGATGAAATGGCAATTATTATTATCATTATCTTTGTAGCCTGAGATATAAATGTCATCCTTAGCATAACTAGGCTTTCCATACAAATGGAGTGAAATTGAATCCAGTTGTGAGGGTTGGAGAATGTAAGCTGAAACAAATCTCTACCAGGATAAAAAGAGAGACTTCCTCAGGCATGTACTAGGACAATGATAACAGTAAGTTAATAATTTACTTCAGGCTCACCAAAATCAGTAGTTTAGTTTTGCTGTTGGAAACCCCAGAGATGTGTCTGTTTGCTGTAAAAATGACCATCCCATACCACAATTTTGTGACCATTGGCTTTAGCAATATTACAAATTATATTAGCATTAATTAATTATGAATGAATTACTTGGCTCAAGCTAGAAATTGCCAAATTATTGTCCTTTGGGTGGGCACAACATATTGTATCTGTACACACAGAATAGTTTAGAACCATTTAGTTTAATTCAGTTAAAAATCAGTTATTTTGAAAATATTCAGTTTCCAGATATTCAAGCAAAATCTCAAAATAATTTATCTTTGTAGTCCTAAGAATTGGCACATGGAGGTTCTTCAGGGTTGGCCAGACTCATATTCTGTCTGCTTGATGACACTAGTGGGCATTTGGTAGAGAGACAGTTTTATCCTGTGTGTATATTTTAACATTAAATTCAAGATCAGAGATATTGTGCTCAAGGCCACCACCACTAACAGCATTGTTAACAAATACTATTGGATGTCTGTTATGGATGCTAACCCTCCCTGCCCAGTACCACATGGCCAACGTATAGACACAATCCTAACTCAGTTCTCAAGTTAAACAAAGACTCTGCTTTCAGCAAACATATTTCAGAGAGTTTAGTTGTTAAATCACTCAGACTGATGAACTCTTTGAGCATTTTACTTCTCAAGAGGTGAGGTTTCTTGCAATGGGTGCCTCAGTTGAGTTCTCCAGGCAAGAGAGCTAAGGGCAGAATATATAAATCCTGCCTTCTGTTGTCTGGTGTGCATGTGTGTGTGTGTTTGTGAGCATGTGCATGGGTATGTGCACTAGTGATGGAGAGATACACCTGTCCCGGGACTCAGGTTTGGTATCTACTTGAGTTGCTGTCACACAGTCCTGTTATCTTGTATGACTGTGTAGATAAGCTTTCATGAGGAGCCTAGGCATTTTAAAGTCACATTCACTGGTAGGGTGACCCAAAGAAGCAATGCCCCAGTACTGACTTCTGATCCCTTGTCTGAGAACCAGAGTCCTGTCCTGAGATGGAGTATCAACTATGAACCACTTTTTTTCCTGTGTTAGTCACCAAGTCATAGCTCACTTTCTTGGCATGCCCTGTTTTGCCTGTAGGGGACCAACACTTGGGTCCCTGAAGCTCAGTGTTCCTTTTTCCTTCTCCCCAGTTTGTCTACCATGAGTTCCAGTTAATAAGGCAAACATTGGCTTTGGCTTCTTTATAGGGCCTTCCAGTGCTCTCTCTTGTCTGGTTCTACTCTCCTTCCTGGGCATATGGGATAACTTTGTTTCCTAGCTGCTTTGTACTCAGGTGTGCCACAGATTAGTTCTAACCAGTGAAATGTGAATGACACCAATGCATGTCACTCATAGGCCAAAATATTTAAGAGCCAGTGTACCATCATCTAAATTATTTCTCCTCCCACAACATGTAGTAAGTGCTCAGTAAATGATAACCATTGGGATTATGATTCAGTGGAGAAATGTGAAGACATTCCTTGCTAAAGGGATGGCTTGAGAAAATATCTGGAAGCAAGAATAGGGTTATTTGTTGCCTATTTAGAGAATGGAAAGAGATCAACTTAAATAGAGCAGAGGAGTGAGCAAAGTAGAAGGGAATGACATTGAAAGTGTCTAGAACCATGAACCTGGGTTGGATTACTACCTTTCCGCCATTAGCTGTATGTCCTTGGACAAGTTAGTTAGCCTCCCCAAGGATTGGGTTCCTCATCTGTGATGTGAGGGGAATATATGATACATATACAGAGTATTCTGAATACTAATATGGCAAAATTGCTTTATAAGCCAAACAATGTTAAAACAAACTAAACAACACCTCTTCATTACATTTTATAACATTGTAGAAGGATGAGTATGAATTTTGTCTCGAATTAGCCCATTTATTTCATCCATCCATGCATCCATTCATCCTTCCATCCACAATAATTGAATACTCACGACATATGAAGCACTGCAAGCAATGGTGAGTCATTGAAAGGGAGAGAGAGAGAATGAGAGAGAGCACGTGTGTGCTTATGTATGTATTAGGTTGACCTGTTAGATTGAACTGTCTCAGTTTTCCTGGAACTGAGAAGTTTCCTGACACATGGGACTTTCATGCTAAATCCAGGAAAGTTCTAGGCAAATTGGGATAAAATGGTTATGTGAGTGTGTGTGTGTTTGTGTGTGTGTATGTGTGTGTGTGTGTGTGTGTGTGTGGTGATACTTTGGGAAATTTTGGCACTGAGATATAGGATGATTTTGCAACAGGGAGAAACTGAAGACAGTTCATTGGAGAATATTTCAGTATTTTCGGTATGAGGTGATGAAGCCTAAATGGGGAGACTGGGAGAGGCAGAAATGGAAAAGAGGTTGACAGCCATCAGTGATGTTTTAAAGCAAAATCCAACAGGATCTCCAAATGGATCAGAAGCATCCCAGACCATTGCTTATCCCTGCTTATTGCATCGAGGTGAACCACTTGTTAGCCATCAAAAGGTATTAAAGTGATATATGGTTTCAAAAGTTCCTAAAGGTATGCTAAATAATTTAAAAACTAAGTTCCAATTTTCTCTCTCCAACGATTTTGGGAAAGAAGATGGGTTGGAAATGGGAGGGGTTGGGGAGGAAGGTAGAGCCCTGGAGGAATGACTAGTACCTTGTGTTCCTCTGCCAATCCCAGCTGTGCTGATCCCTGCCTGGAGCAACAGGACACAGAGCCCTTGCCAGGATGCTGCTCTGTTCTCACTAATGGTAGCAGAGAGGCGGAGATAGGCAGGCCACATATCCTGTCCCTGCCCTCCCCTTTACGCCAAAAAGCCTGGCTATTCTAGTCTGTATCTGAGCATCAGACTTCAGTGCAGGATTGAGGATAACTAACAGGGATGCACTTTGAAATTGTGTGCGAATTATTATTAATAATATTCCCACCCTAGGAAAAAGCCCCCAGGGAGTTAAAACTCTTCACGTCCTGTTGGTCTCTATGGGAATCCCCATTTCCTAACATCAACCCTTTGTCCCAGGTAAGGCTTCTCTGAGTACATACTTCTTCTGTTGTGTTCTCTATGTCCAACTTTCAGAAAACTTCTGTTCACAGGAGCAATCCTTCCTTTCCTGAGTTATTGAGAGAAATTGCCCTGGAGCATTGCTGCAGTGGTAAGTCAACAGTTTCCCTCAGATATTGTGTTTTTAGCACAGCCTGGGGAAGAGTGGGGTGTGGTAGGGCTGGCTGAGTCTTAATACTCTAAGTCCCATGGTGAAGTCTATGGTCTATGGTGCAGTCCATGGTGGTCCTTGGCACCCACATGAAGTATTGTTGGAGGTCCCCACAGCAGCGTGAGTTGTAGCCTAGACTCTTTCATTCTTCTGATTTTCCAGCTAGTAATTGTTGGAACCCTCCCACCTCAAACACCACATACACACCCAACACACACACACACACACACACACACATACACCGTTCCCAAGAACCAATGCGAATTCTCAATTATAGCATAGTCAAATCTCAAATGGTAGCAAAGCATCTTTCCCATGATGAAGTTCCTGCCCATTTTCCTTGACTGGCTTTCAAATGATATGCTTTCAAAGCATAATCAGGAAAAGATAAGGCTTCATGCATGATCTGCAGGACTGTTTCTGGTGATCTTCAAATTATGCCCCATCTGCCAGGTGCAGTGGCTCACGCCTGTAATCCTAGCACTTTGGGAGGCTGAGTGGGGCTGGATCACTTGAGGTCAGGAGTTTGAGACCAGCCTGGCCAACGTGGTGAAACTCTGTCTTTACTAAAAATACAAAAATTAGCTGGGCGTGGGGCACGTGCTTGTAATCTCAGCTACTCAGGAGGCTGAGGCGGGAGAATCGCTTGAACCCAGGAGGTGGAGGTTGCAGTGAGCCGAGATCGTGCCACTGCACTCCAGCCTGGGTGACAGAGAAAGACTGTGTCTCAAAAAAGAGAAACAAAAATTATGCTCCCTCTAGCCTACTGGAAATAAAAAAAACATATTCTATCCCGAGCTTCACAGAGACCCAGGGGAAGCTTTGGAATTACCATTAACAAGAGCCCAGTTATATTCTTAGGGGCCATTTCCTTCCTCTCTTTCTGGAAAAGGAAGCTGATTAGGTTCATTTCTCTAGCTACGTAACTGGGTCTATTCACCTTTATCATCTTTATGCATATCTGATTGCAAAGAATCACAGTACTAGTCTTATTATACACTTAGGTGTTTAGGCTTATGTTAATCATTCTTGACCTGAGATAATTCCCCTAAGCCTATTAAAATGGTCACTTTTGTGGCTTTAAGTTTTCCAACACAATAGTTCATCTAAGTTTCAAACAAGAAAAACAATGCTGATATTCAGAGAAATGGACTCTTAATGTCGCTCAGCTAGTAAATGATTATTAATTGGAAATAATTGATCAAACACTTTTACAAGTATCCCAAGAACCATTCTCTGTTTAACCTAGAGCAAAGAGCTCCCTATTCTTCTTGGAGCAAATAACAATTATTTTGCAAACAAGATTAGAGAAGATTTAAAAATGGGAAAATGGTTGCGTTGGATCTTGTTTTTTATTTTCTGCTCCATCACAGCTCCTTCCCCTGCACTATTCAATCTGTAAGTCAGAAAGAGAGTTCAGCTGGCTGATCTGTGAGTTATTGAAGTTTTGGCTTAGAAAGGAAATCTGATCTCTGTCTAAGTGGCACTAATGTGTGGGCTGAGAGCTGCTACTGTAAATTCAGCAAGGGATTCATTAATGCTGTGAGCCTCCTGGAGCGCTGTAGATGGGTGACCTCTGAAATAAAAGCATAATAAGAAAAAGATAAGGCTTCATGCATGATCTGCAAGACTGTTTCTGGTGATCTTCAAGATATCTTAAGTCAGGACTACTTAGGGCTAGAAAGCCAGGAATTGTGAGGGGGCGAGGGAAGACCACCCAAAGTTTCAATGATATCATACAATTGATCTTGGCTTTTTAATACTCTTTGGAAAAGCTCTCTCTTTTTTTCTCTCTCTCACACTATTTTCTTTGCTGAGAAAAGCAGACTGCTGTTTTTGAAATTTTGATGATGCAGCTAACAAAGCTTGTAAATTGCTTATGGGAAGACATAGCTGGAAAATACCAGTTGGAATCCTACAGGGAGACCCAGCTGTTGGGGTGTCAGTCAGCTTTGTCAGATTCTGACTTTCACATGGGTTATGGGGTTGGGAATGTAGAGGGACAATGGGGCTGCCAGAGTAGCCTTCTTGGAGTTTCCTCTCATGATATCAAAGCCACCCTGACCACAGGATATATTGTTTTTATTGCAAATTGACTTTGTGAGTGTGAATTTCAAGTCAGCTAAGCCACGCACCCCTTAACAAAGGGGATACATTCTGAGAAATGTGTTGTTAGGTGATTTGATTTGTTGTACAAACATAATAGAGTGCATTTACACGAACATAGGTGGTATAGTCTAGTCTATTACACACCTAGGCTATATGATATGGCCTATTGCTCCTAGGCCACAAATCTGTACAGCATATTACTGTATTGGACACTGTAAGCAATTGCAACACAATAGTAAGTATTTATGTATGTAAACATAGAAAAGGTAAAGTAAAAATACAGTATAAAAGATAAAAATGATATACCTGTTTAGGGCGCTCACCATGACTAGAGCTTGCAGGACTGGAGGTTGCTCTGGGTGAGTCAATGAGTGAGTGCTGAGTGAATGTGAAGGCCTAGGACATTGCTGTACACCACTGTAGACTTTATAAGCACTGTACACTTAGGCTACACTCAATTTTTATAAAAATATTTTATTTCTTCAATAATAAATTAACCTTAGCTTACTGTAGCTTTTTAATTTATAAACATTTAAATTTTTAAAAACTTTTTGACTCCCATAATAACACAGCTTAAAATGCAAAAACATTGTACAGCTGCATAAGACTATTTTCTTTATATCCTTATTCAATAAACTTTTTTCTATTTTTAATTTTTTTAACTTCTAAAACTTTTATTTTTTTTATTAAAAACTAAGACATAGGTACAAACATTAGACCAGGCCTGCACAGGGTCAGAATCATCAAGACATCACTAAGCAATAGATATTCTTCAGTCCCCTTATAATCTCTTGGGACCAGTGTTGTATTTGTGGTCCATTGTTGACCAAAACAGTGTTATGTGTTGTATTGTGAGAGTAGGTTTGTTATTGTCTTAGTCCTTTTTCTGCTGCAATAACAAAATATCAGACTGGGTAATTTATAAAGAAAAGAGATTTATTTGGCTTATCATTCTGGAGCTTGGGAAGTCCAAGATTGAGGGGTTGCATCTGGTGGGGGCCTTCTTGCTGCATCAAAACATGGCAGAAGATGTTACATAGCAAGAGAAAAAATGTATGTGAGAGATAAATGGGGACCAAACCTCATCCTTTTACCAGGAACCTACCCCCATGCGAACTAACCCACTTTTGTGATAACTGCATTAATTTATTCATGGGCTACTCACCTCTTAAAAGTCACACCTCCCAATACTGTTATAATGGAAATTAAATTTCAACATGGGTTTTGGAGGGGACATTCAATCCATGGCATTTCCACTGCTGATCCCCCAAAACTCATACCCTTCTCACATACAAAATACATGTATTCTATCCCAAAGGTCCCAAAAGTCTTAACTCATTTCAGCAACAACTCAAGAGTCTCATCTAAATCAGATATAGGTGAGACTCAAGACATGATTCATTCTGAGTCAAATTTCCTCCAGTTGTGAGCCTGTGAACTAAAAACATGTTGTCTACTTTCAAAATACAATGGTGGGACAGTCATAGGAAAGACATTCCCATTCAATTCCAAAAGGGGGAAATAGGCAAGAAAAGGGGTAACTGAACCCAAGTGAGTCCAAAACCTAACAGAAAACAACATTTTCCCTGGAAAATGTTGGGTAATCATACCCTTTGACTTTGTATTCTACATGCTGGGCACATTGGGGTGGGGGTTTAAGCCCACAAGGCCTCAGGCAGCCCTGCCCCCATGGCTTTGCTAGGCTTAGCTCATATTTGAGCTCTCTTTGGTTGGGGTCTTGTGCCTGCAGCTTTCTTAGGCAAGTATTGCATGCTGGTAGTGCTACCGTTCTGGGGTGTCCGAGGTGGTTTTGCTCCCATGGCTCCACTGGGCATTGCCTTAGTGAGGACTCTCTGTGGTGACTTTGACACCATATTTCTGCTTGGCATTGCTCTGGTAGGAGCTCTCTGCTGTAGCTGTGCCCAAGTGATAAGCCTCTACCTAGTCCCCTGGCTGTTTGCAAAATCATTCGAAATCTAGATGGAGGCCACCATGGCTGCGTAGCTAATCCACTCTGCACATCTACAGAATTAGCACCATGAGGATGCCACCAGCATTTAATCCTTGAGCCCTCTAAGGCTGTGGCTTGAGACATACTAAGGCCCACTTGAACCATGGCTGGGGTGGCTGAGGGATGCTGAGGGAAGCAGAGTCCTGAGGCAGCCCTGGATAGTGAGCTCATGGAGGATGCTCTGGGCTTGTTCCCTGCAACCATTCTTCCTTCCTAGAGCTTTGCCTCTGATGGAAAGTGTAGCCTCAAAAATGTTTGAAATGTCTTTGGGGTCTTTCTTCCATTGTCTTGATGAGTAGTACCTGGCTCCTTTCTAGCCATTTTAATCTCTAGAGCAAACAGTCTCTTGGCCACACCCTTATTTTTCTTTCCCTGACATGCTTTTTTACTCTTTACATGGCCAGGCCTTGAATGTTCTGAATCTTTTTGTTCTGCCTCTTTTTTTTTTTTTTTTTTGAGATGGAGTCTTGCTCTGTTGCCCAAGCTGGAGTGCAGTGGCGCTATCTTGGCTCACTGCAACTTCCGCCTCCTGGGTTCAAGTGATTCTTTTGCCTCAGGCTCCTGAGTAGCTGGGACTACAGGTGTGTGCCACCACACCTGGCTAATTTTTGTATTTTTAGTAGAGATAGGATTTCACCATATTGGCCAGGCTGGTCTCAAACTCCTGACCTTGTGATCCATCTGCCTCAGCCTCCCAAAGTGCTGGGATTACAGAGGTGAGCCACTGTGCCTGGCTGCCTTTATTTTAATTATAAAGTTCATCTTTAAGTTATTTCTTTCCTCTCACATCCCACTGTGTGTGGTTAAAAGTAGCCATGCAGCAGCCTGGCAGCCTGAATGCTTTGCTGCATAGATATTTCTTCCACTGGATATTCTAGTTGATCTCTCTTAAGTTCTGCATTTTGTAAAAACCTAGGACACGGACATGATTTTGCCAAGTTATTTGCAAATGCGTAACAAGGATGCCCTTTACTTAAGTTTCCAATACGTTTTTCCTCAATTCTGTCTGGTACCTCATCAGAATGGCCTTTACCATTTGTATTTCTATCAACATTTTGGTCATGACCACTTAAGTAATCTCTAAGACATTACAGAATTTTTTTGGTCTTCTTATCTTCTTCTGAGCCCTCACTGAAATTGCCCTTAACACTTTATTCATAGCAATCTAGGCTTTTCCTAGCCTGCTCCTCCAAATTCTCCCACTTCTACACATTCCCCAGTTCTAACGCTGCTTCTACATTTTCAGGTATTTGCTGGAGTAACAGCTCCACTTCTCTGTACCAATTTTCTGTCTTAATTTGTTTTCTCCTACTATAACAGAATACCTAAGACTAGGTAGTTTATAAAGAACAGAGATTTATTGCTTACAGTTCTGGAGGGTGGGAAGCGTAAGGTGGAGTGTCTCATATCTCACAAGGGTGGTCATACTGCATCATCCCATGGTAGAAGGCAGAAGGGCAAGAGAGCATGAGAGAGAGGAGAGAGGGAAAGAGAGACAGAGAGAGAGAAAAAACAAAGAGAGAGCTGAACTCACTTTTATAACTGCGTTGGCTTTAATGTCATTCCAAAACTCATGTTGAAATTTATTGCCATTGTAACAATATTCAGAGGTGGGACCTTTAAGAGGTGATTAGGTCATAAGATCTAATCAGTGGGGTAAATGAATCTTGCAGTGGTTGGAACTTTGATCTCTTTCACTGAGCTCCCAGATGCTGAGTTTATAATTTTATTTTCTAGGATTAAGAAACTCTTCTTAAGTGCCAAAATTTGAAAAAAATATGTATATGATTGATGGAAGTCTTTTTGTACTAGCACTGCTGTTTGCCTCTCTTGTCGTATTTGTTGTCTGTCGGAAAGAGAAAATTCATAGGGAAGTGGACAAGCATAGGCACTGAAATAAGCCCTTTCCTTAAGCATGCCATGGGGACTGAGAAGTTCAGTTCAAAAAGGAGCACTTTAAACTTCCAATGGTCCTCATTTCTTAATGCTTATAAAAAAAACTGAAATACTCAGATTCCGAAATATTTTTTCTAAGATATTACTTGGCCAAAGCAAAATTTTAAATAACCTTAAATCAATCTCTCTCTTTAGACCCTCCTGAATCACAATTTTAACCTAATAATAGCCTTTATACTACTACTTTCCCCAAATCCTATACTCTTCCATTTCCTTCTGCCCCATTTATCCCTCTGATTTGCTCTTCCTCCCTCTAGGCTCTCCCACATCACCTTAAGCTCCATTGTCTCTTAGAGTTAAATCTCCCTCAGAACAAACAAAACCCTTTTCTGTTGATTTCAAACCCTGGTCTCAGTCTTAGCTGAGAGCCATTGTCAAAAGACTTTTCAAAGCCCAGACAGGACAGGAAGAAATTTGCAGAGAAATTATCTTATGAATGTATAATGCAGGACTCACTAATCTTATCAATAAGTTCATGTGCTAGTGGTAATCTTACATGCTAAGGACTGGATAGAAAGAGCAGGGTTGGAAGCTCTCAAGAATGATTTAAAGGACCCTGGCTTTTACAGAAAATCAGAGGGCCTTAGAAAAGCTGTAAATGTTGGATAAGGTCTTTTGGAGTCTAACCCAAAGTCTTCTCTATGAAGGTAGATTAGACTCTAATCCAGTCGGAAGCAAGGAAAGGATGAGTTCTTTGGAGACTTCAGAGATAGTTCTTTATACCTTTAGACACCATTCAGGAGAAAATCTTGAAGCAGATGCAGCCCTGGCTCTCCTTTAACTTTTCACAAATAAATATTACCAAGTCAGAAGCTGGGTATTTAACACATAAGAATAGACTAGAATAGGAAATGACCCTACTGCCAGAACTCCCAATTCCTTGCTGAGTGCTTTGAAAAGAGCTTAGGACAAAAACAAAGTGGAAATCTGAATAAATTTATGGCCTTACCAATAAAACATCTGGATGCTCCCACATTAGTCATTCAACTCCAAAGGAGGGAGTCTCTTAATAAAGATAGTAGTACATATTTTAAAAAAAGACATTGCAAAAAGAATTGCCCTGTCTTGGCTAAAAAACAGTAGAGAAAATACAGTCTTCCTTTGGTATCCATGAGGAATTGGTTTCAGGATACAAAAATTTGCAGATGCTCAAATACCCAGTATAAAGTGGTGTAGTAATTGCATATAACCTACATATAACCTCCTATGTACTTTAAATAATCTAAATATATACTCTAAAATATATTCTTTTAAATATATACTTTAAAAAATTTAAGTATTATCAGATTACTTATAATACCTGTATTCGCCCATTTTCACACTGCTAAAATAACTTCCTTGAGACTGGGTAATTTCTAAAGGAAAGAGGTTTTATTGATTCACAGTTCCACGTGACTGGAGAGGGCTCAGGAAACTTACAATCATAGCAGAAGGCAAAGGGGAAGCAAGCACCTTCTTCACAAGGTGGCAAGAGAGAGAAGAAAGCCAGCAAAGGAGAAATGGTCAACACTTGTAAAATCATCAGCTCTCATAAGAACTCACTCACTATCGATCGAGACCATCCTGGCTAACACGGTGAAACCCTGTCTCCACTAAAAATACAAAAAATTAGCTGAGTGTGGTGGCGGGCACCTGTAGTCCCAGCTACTCAGGAGGCTGAGGCAGGAGAATGGCATGAACCCAGGAGGCGGAGCTTGCAGTGAGCCGAGATCACACCACTGCACTCAAGCCTGGGCGACAGAGCAAGACTCCATCTCAAAAAACAAAAACAAAAAACAACAAAAAACAACAAAAAAAGAACTCACTCACTATCATGAGAACAGCATGGGGGAAACCACCATTGTTATCCAATCACCTCCCACTAGGTCCCTCCCTTGACACATGGAGATTACAATTTGAGATGAGATTTGGGTGAGGACAAAAGGTCAAACCATATTACTTCACCCCTGGCCCCTCCAAAATCTCATGTATTTCTCACATTTCAAAACAGTCATGGCTTCTGAACAGTCCTCCAAAGTCTTAACTCATCCCAGGATTAACCCAAAAGTCCAAGTCCAAAGTATCATGTGAGACAAGGCAAGTCCCTTTCACCTATGAGCCTATAAAATCAAAAGCCAGTTAGTTACTTCCTAGATAAAATGGCATTACAGGCATTGGAAAATGCTTCCATTCCAAATGGGAGAAATTGCCCAGAACAAAGGGGCTACAGGCTCCATGCAAGTCTGATAGCCAACAGGGCAGTGATTAAATCTTAAAGCTCCAAAATAATCATTTTTGACTTCATACCTCACATCCAGGGCATGCCAATGCAAGGGGTGGGCTTATATGGCCTTGGGTAGCTCATTCATGGGCTGGTGTTGACTGCCTGCAGCTTTTCCAGGTGCATAGCGCAAGTTGTTGGTGGATCTACCACTCTGAGGTCTGGAGGACAGTGGCCCTCTTCTCACAGCTTCACTGGGTAGTGTCCCAGTGAGGATTCTGTGTGGGGACTCCAATCCCACATTTCTCTTCTGCACTGCCCTAGCAGAGGTTCTCCATGAGGGCTCTAGCCCTGTGGCAGATTTCTGCCTGGACATTCAGGCATTTCCATACAGCCTCTGAAATCTAGGCGGAGGTTCCCAAATCTCAATACTTTGTTTGTTTGTTTGTTTATTTATTTACTTACTGTAGAAAGTCAAACAATATAGAGGAGATATTCTGATGTCTCTTCCTCTTGTTTTTTATTTTTTATTTTACTTTATCAGATACATGTGCAGAACATGCAGGTTTGTTACATAGGTATACATGTGCTATTGTGGTTTGATCCCTTATCAATCTGTCGTCTAGGTTTTAAGCCCCACATACATTAGGTATTTGTCCTAATGCTCTCCCTCCCCTTGCCCCTCACCCCCTGACAGATTCTGGTGTGTGATGTTCCCCTCCCTGTGTCCATGTGCTCTCATTGTTCAGCTCCCACTTATGAGTGAGAACATGTGGTGCCCAAACCTCAATTCTTGACTTCTGTGCACCCAAAGGCCCAACACCACATGAAAGCTGCCAAGGCTTGGGGCTTGCACCTTCTGAAGCAATGGGCTGAGCTGTTTTTAGCCGTGGCTGGAGTTGAAGTGGGTGGGATACAGGGTGCCATGTCCTGAGGCTGCACAGAGCAGCAGGGGCCCTGGGACCAGCACGCAAAACCATTTTTCTCTCCTAGGCCTCCATGTCTGTCATGAGAGGAACTGCTGTGAAGATCTCTGACGTGCCCTGGAGACATTTCCCCCATTTTCTTGGTGATTAATATTTGGCTCCTCATTACTTATGCAATTTCTGCAGCTGGCTTGAATTTTTCCCTAGAAAATTGGTTTTGCTTTTCTACCTCATAGTCAGACTGCAAATTTTCCAAACTTTTATGCTCTGCTTTTTCTTGAATGCTTTGCCACTTAGAAATCTCTTCCACCAGACACCCTAAATCATGTCTCTCAAGTTCAAAGTTCCACAGATCTCTAGGGCAGGGGCAAAATGCCACCAGTCTCTTCGCTGAAGCACAGCAAGAGTGATCATTACTCCAGTTCTTGGTAAGTTACTCATCTCCATCTCAGCACCTCAGCCTGGACTTCATTGTCCATCTCACTATCAACATTTTGGTCAAAGCCATTCAACAAGTCTCTAGGAAGTTCCAAACTTTCCCACATCTTCCTGTCTTCTTCTGAGCCCTCCAAACTTTTCCAACCTCTGTGTGCATTACCTAGTTCCAAAGTTTCGTCCACCTTTTCAAGCATCTTTATAGCAGTACCCTACTTCTGGTACCAATTTACTGTATTAGTTCATTTTCACACTGCTATAAAGAACTTCCCTGAGATTGTGTAATTTGTAAAGGAAAGAGGTTTAATTGACTCACAGTTGACATGGCTAGAGAGGCCTCAGGAAACATACAATCATGGCAGAAGGCAAAGGGGAAGCAAGCACCTTCTTCACAAGGTGGCAGAAAATAGAAGAAAGCCAGTGAAAGAGGAATTGTCAACACTTTAAAACCATCAGATCTCATGGGAACAGCATGGGGGAGACCACCACCATGATCGTCCAGTCATGTCCTACTACGTCCCTTTCTTTACATGTGGGGATTACAATTCAAGATGAGATTTGGGGACACAGAGCCAAACCATATCCATACCCAATACATATCCATACCCAATACAATGTAAATTTTGTATAAATATTTGTTATACTGTATTGTTTAGAGCATAATGAAGAGAAAAAGAGTCTACATGTTCAGTACAGATGTAAATTTTTTAAAGAATATTTTCAATTTGAGATTGGTTAAATCCATGGATGTGAAGCCCATGGATGTGGAGAGACGACTCTATGTAAAAAATGCAGTGACTAATGAATGAGGTGCTCAGAGGAAACTTTAAAGATTAAAGGAGCCCTTCTAATTGATTTATTTGAAATAAGTGCTTCTATCAATTGAATATTTTAAAAAATTCCCAGAAATTAAAAAAATTGAATAAATACTTTTGATATGTTAAAGATGATAATCTTACATAAACTTAAATGGTCTAACAGTCTGAGTTTACATGCTTTCAGTGAAATTTTGCAAATGAGACTTATTATTTTTGGCTTAATGAAAAAGTTATACTTTCTCTGATTTATCAGGGTAAAGTATAATAGAAGCTTATGATTTTATTCTAATTGGGTATATTGTTTTTTGTTTGTTTGTTTGTTTGTTTGTTTTGAGATGGAGTCTTGCTCTGTTGCCCAGGCTGGAGTGCAGTGGCACGATCTCGGCTCACTGCAAGCTCTGCCTCCCAGGTTCACGCCATTCTGCCTCAGCCTCCTGAGTAGCTGGGACTACAGGCGCCCACCACCATGCCCGGATAATTTTTTGTATTTTTAAGTAGAGATGGGGTTTCACCGTGTTAGCCAGGATGGTCTTGATCTCCTGACCTTGTGATTCACCTGCCTTGTGATCCAAGTGCTGGGATTACAGGCGTGAGCCACTGCGCCCAGCCTTAATTGGGTATATTCTTAAACTTACACAGGTTAACTGATCAAATAAACTAGGCTTACTTCTATTTAATGCTTATGGTTATGAAAAATATATATTTGTGTTGACTTATTCTGAAAAATTTTACTTCAACACTAATTATGTTTTGTAGTCTGTTAGACTATTAATTTCCAAGATATTTAGAACTATTAAATTTAGTTAATGAATATATAGTCATTGGACGACAATATAATTTCTGAGTAAGACAGCATATTGAAACGTTAATTATTAAGCATAATTTAAAGTTTGTATACTTTTGCTTCTTATTTTTATATGCTATTTTTGTGCCTGTTAATGAATGTAATCATTTTTGCCACTTTGAGAAGTTGTATTAGGGTTGTGTGTAGCTGTAGAAAATTGTGTTATATTCATAAGCTCTGCTAGTCTGCAAAGTGCTGATGTGTGACAGTGGACAATTATCCACACTCTTCCTGCTTACCCCAGTTTTCTCTGGGAAATAAAGTTACTTTGGTTAAAAGTTATAATTGAATATACCTGAATGAGACTCTATTAGGAATAATCTTGGCAGAGAGGTACATGTTTTTATGCAAGTTAATAATATATGTTTTTGTTAAGGGAAAAAGAAGATTGTAGTATGTGTAAATGCTTCTGAAAAGCTATAAAATGTATTAGAATCTTAGCAAAACTTGTTCAATTTTAATGACCTTGTTTCCTTGTTTTACTGCTTATTGTCTTCACCTATAATATAAAGGTTATTTATTTATTTATTGTCTCACTGATTTGTCCTCTAGGAAAAAGAGACCAGTAGATCTTCACTTCAAGGGAATTCTGGATCTTGAATTTTTTCCCTTTCCTTAGGTCTCTTTATTCATGCTTATAAGAGGTGTGAAAAGTTAGAGGAGTCTTACCTGGTATGGTTAAGAGAATAGCAAGCAATTTAGACAATGCCATGAAGGCCACTGCAGGGTACCAGAATTGTCATCCCAAAATATGTCACTTTGGCATAAGAATTATTTTGAGCTGAAGGAAACAGAAATAGCAGGCACAGGGAGAATTCTCTGCTCTCCCCTTTTTTGCTTAAAAGCAGGACTTATATTTCCCTTTGTAAAACTGACATAAATTTCTATTTGTAAAGGTGTTCCCTTCCCCTGTATTAGGAAGAGAACGATGACTCTCTTCATAACAAACCTTACTAAACAACCTTATTTACCATACATGTTCTAGTCACCTTCCCACAATTCACTGCCTCTAGGAGCCCAAACCCCAACTTTCCTTTGTCTTGTTACTTCTCTGACACAGGATTTATTGCCTGCTGTTAAAATGGTATATAATCCCCCAGGGCTAACTGCTTGTTTGGGGTCTTCACTTCTAAAAATGCCTCTGTCTACATAAAAATTAAAATATTAACATCAAATAAAATTTGTATGCCTTTTTCCTCATTTAATCTGTCTTTTATCAGATTAATTCACAAGTCCCACTCACAGTACCTGAGAGTAGAGAAAAAGGTTTCCTTTTCCCCTCTAAGCCACAGAACTCCTCATCCAAGAAGATGATGAAATTGGACAAGTGGTAGGTTCAGAACAGATCTGCTTTAGACATCATATTGGACTCTGGAGGAAGAACATGTGCTGTTTTAGGAGAAGAATGTCATATGTAAATCCCTGCAGACCTCTCTTAGCTTTTTAATATTAATAAAAAGATCTGGGGAAGTAAACAAAGAAATCAGAAACTTAGGTCATTTGGTTAACAACTCCATGTCTGGTTCTGTGAACTCTTCAGATTGGGGGATGGGATCTGTTCTTTTAGTGTAGCCTGGATGCCCTTGGCTCCTGACTGAGAAGTGAAGAACAAACTGACCATAATCCTGGTTTAGTATTTGTCTGTGTGGCAGGGTTCACATGTGTGATCTCTGGAGTCATAAATGCTGTTGCTCAGTGGCTGTCCCATCAAGTGTTCTAGCAAAAGGAAGGCAGAAAGAACTGGAAAATCTGACCGTTTTAGAGGTTGAAACAACCACCTCCAGAAACTTAGATGCAATTATTGATAGAATCTTGATATGCAATTATGACACCTTTAACAGTGGTAAAGAGCTAGATTGATTACATTCTCAGAAATCAGTGGTTTATCCTTCAACTGAGGCTGAAAAATGACCTCAGGAGGGGCTGAGAACAGAAGTCTCCTTACCTCATATTCAGGCTGGGTACTGAGAACCAAACACACCTTACTCTGTATTAACATGACATTGTGCTATTCTTGTGTCTTCATTAGAGTGGGCTACACAGGCAGATGTTGATTATTGAAACTTCCTGAAGATTCTTCACCTCTCTTGCTTTGAAATTGTCACCTTGCTGTTTCTAGCAATTCTGAACTGTTGTACCATGAACCTTACCCAATCCTAATTAAATCTCTGCTTTGAAAGCCCACCTTAAATCAAACCTCCAATTCTTAATAAATTCTGATCTCACCTTCTTCCTGCAAGACACGGCCACAGCTTTGCTAGGTGGTATTGTTACAGTAGATAGGCAATGGTGAGCAGAGCTGGAGAGCCCCGCGAACTCCCAGCCCAAGAATGTCAGGTGACCATCAGGTGATGGTTAGGCGGTTGTTAAACTGTCTCTAAAATGATAATTGGTCCCAGCCAACGCCGGGGAAAGGCAGTCTCCCAGTAGACAGAAAACACCTGAAGCTGCTGATCAGCAGCTTCCTGATAAAATCTCAGGAGCTGGGTAAGTGGGCTCAAGCATGCGCACTAAGAGGCAAAATGGTGGAGTTTAACTGGGATTTGACCTTCCTCTAGGAACGCTTGACTGGTAAGGAAAGAACGCCGCATATGAGCATATGCACAACTAAAGTAAACACACTGTGCATGCAGCACCCCCAGGGCTGGCAGGCCACTACGCATGCAGAATGCCAGCGTATAAAACCCCAAGTTAAAGGTCGAACTGCAGACTTGAATCTCTCAAGTGGCCCCCTTGGCCCTCTTCCAAGTGTACTTTACTTTCTTTTACTCCTGCTCTAAAACTTACCTTGGTCTCTCACTCTGTCTTATGCCCTTTCCTTTGCCTAATGTCAAATTCTTTCTTCTGAGGAGGCAAGAATTGAGGTTGCTGTAGACCCATATGGATTCGCTGCTCCTAACAGTATTTCCTTTACTGCAGTAAGCAATGAACTCAGCTTTGTCTTATCAAGAGCTTGTGTCTGTGATATTAGTGGAGCCAGCCTTTGACAGATGTTACAATTGGTTTAAAGGAGAAGTCAAACCACAAAGACTTTTATAGATCAGAAATAATGAAATAAATTTGCAAGTGACTGCAAAATCGGCTTTATTGTTGGGGGAAGAGACAGGTTCTCTCCCCAACAGACAGAATTTATTTTCATGTCTATAGACAAAATTACTGAATGTAAGTACTGTAATTACTACAGTACTTAGATAAATGACTGTAACTTTATTAGGCAGTAATACAGTTACAGAGCTCCCATAGAATCAGAATCAGATTATCTGGAAGGGTATACCCTAGACAATGCATAGTTTTCCATTGAAGCATAAATTTTTCCCTCAACTAGGTGCTGGGTATGCTGTTCTAGGGGATTTCCCAGACATTATTGCGTTTAATCTTTACCACACCCTACAAGATGAATATTACAATTTCCTTTCTTTCAAAATGAGGAAACTGAGGCTCAGTGAGGTTTTTCAAAAACCACAAAAATGCTCTAATAACATGTGTAATATATTTTGGTTAATGCAAACATCATATACTGAGAGGAAAAACTAACAATTTTTGAATGGCAAGGAAAGAAAAGCATTACTGGGTATCATATGGCTGGGTGCTATCCAGTACTTTAATTTGGGTTCTTTAAGTTCATAGTAGTCTGCACCTTTCACTGTCTTTGAGCTATTTTATAACTCTGTAAATGAAAAAAAAAAATAGTAATGTAAATGATTCTCATCCACAGTCAATACAAATGAATTTTTGGTGGAGAAAACCAGTCTTGCATCTATTAACAAATGCATTTCCTCATTGCTGGGCATTTCTGATTGCCTACATATGTGTCTGCTCTTTGAATTCTCCTTTGAACCAGTTTAACACCTTAGGGTTTCCTCATTAATTGGTGAATAAAATAAAACCTTTAATGTGTTCATTTTCTACTTGTATGACAGTCATGATTTTTACTCTTTAAGAAAATGTCTTTTAAAAAACAGTCAGAAATGACTTTAGCTCTGGGGCCACTTAATGTTTTGGGCCATAGGGAAGGTTAGCAGCTAATCTAAGGCTCTCCCTGCTCTGAAATTATTAGATTTTATGACCACATACCTGACATTCCTAGAGTTGCATGTTAAGCCATCTATTGTTTTCTTTCCAGAGCTATCTGATAGCACAGGCTGTCTGTGAAATACAGTCTGAGCAATTAGGCCTAGCTAATGTCTTCCTGACTGAAATGCCAGTACAAATATCTGACAGAAGCAAGTGATTGAAAATAAATAGGGGCCAATTAATGGGAACTAATTTGGTATTACAATGGAAATAGATGACCTAATGCATTCTAATTCCAGTTAAATGTGACTAATTTCAGTTAGTGTTTGAATTTCAGATACAGTTAACTTTAACCACTTGAGTCCTTGGAAGTTTCACAGTAGTCACTAGTTATGCTGTAGAAATGTCTAGATCTTCACATGTTACCCTTGGGGCCTTTGTGACCTGGTAACTCCTGCTTCACCCTCCTGAGACCTGCATCATTAATTACTCATATAGTGTATTAAAGTTGAAATTCTTAGGTTAAAGGCATCAAAAAACTCAGATGTTTTCAGAAAATAGAGTATTAATCAGGGTCTTCTTTGCCGCAAGTGACAGGAATGTCAAACTAATTTAAGTAAAAAAAAAAAGGACTTTGGTCACATGGTAACATTCCAGGGGCAATGTGAGTTCAGGTATAGCTAGATCCAGGGGCTCCAAACATGTCTTCAAGACCTGATATTTCTCCTTCTCTGTGTTCTGCTTCCTTTGGGTTGATTTCCTTGCTGATGGCCCTCCTCTGCTGATGGCCTTAGGTTATTCCTGGCTTGCAGGGTTGTTTCCCCAAGACCAATGGAAAAGAGTCTGGTTCTCACCAACTCTTTCTGGTTGTTCAAACAAAAGACTCAGGATTGGCTCCAACTGGACTGATTGCCATGGCTTGGATTACGTGTCCATCTCAGAACCAATTGCTGTGTCTAGGAGGATGTGATGTTCTGATTGGCTAGGTTTGGGTCACATGTCCAGGTTTATAGCTCATGGTTGAACACCCACCCCTGTGTTCCACCCAAAGCACAAAGAATGAGAGTAGAAGAGGGGAGGCTCCCCAGAGGAAAATCCAGGGAACTTGGCTGTGGGAAGCCCAAAACACCATGTAAGCCAAAAATAAAATTCTAAGGCCCCCGCAACCATCTGAATGGATCCCTCCTCTCGGCCAAGGACATTCCAGCGTTGACCTGAAAATCTGGTTCAGGCCATCATGGAAGAGGAGTCGGACATGCCTCATTATACCCCTCCAGCATTAACATCAATGCAGACCTTAAGTTTGATAAGAAACATTTACAATCTATTCTCTCTGAAACCTGCTACCTGGAGGCTTTATCTGCTTGATAAAATCTTGGTCTCCACAACCCTTTATCATAACCCACACATTCCTTTCTCTTTCAACCAGGGGCCAATCAGAAAAAATTTAAACCTACTTCTGACCTGGTAGCCCCCACCTTTTGAGTTGTCCTGCCTTTCTAGATCATACTGATGTAAATCTTACATGCATTGATTGATGTATTATGTCTCCCTAAAAATGTATGAAAGCAAGCTGTGCCCCAGCCACCTTGTGCACATGTTCTGAGGACCTCTGGAGGCTGTGTCATGGACTCATCCTTAACCTTGGCAAAGTAGATTTTCTAAATTGATTGAAACTTGTCTCAGATACTTTCTGGTTCACACTGCATAGGAATTGTAGTATCACATGTTCGCTGAAGCCCTCAGGTTAAAACTCTTGTCAAATGGCCATACTTCTTGAGGGATTTCTCTGGGGAACAACTGTGTTGTTAACTGATATCCAAAAACATTCATTTATTTGATCAATTAGCACCTACTGGGAAGTTCCTATGAGACTGACCCTAAACTTTATGTTAGGGATGCAGAAATAAAAACTATATCACTGCTGTTAGGGGAGCATAACATTATTGCCATTTTATTATCAGGGTCCCTGATCACTGGACAACCAAGTGAAAGCAGAGTTCAGAGGAAAATCTTCAGGTGAGATTCTACAGTATGTGAAGGAGAAGATGTTTAAATGTGTTGGATATAACCTATTCATATTATCTGTTTGCATTTGCCATGTATTTCCAAAGTTATCTCTCACCAAGTACCTCTCTACCATCTCTTGTTCATTTGTAAGCAATCTGTAGTTGTTAAGATTGTCATAGTGAAATACTTCTGACAGAGTCATTTTTGATCTGTCCATTTTGACCCATGCTGCCTGTTTATAGTGTGGAGAGTGAGCTGATACAGCATCTTCAACAAGCCATTGGCTACCTAGCGAATCACTCCATTGTCACTCACCTTGAAAATTGCTCTCAATGTGTTTATTGTACCGTTAAAAAATACATGGTCAAAAAAATTCCATTAGAAGAAATTCCAGGGTTTCAATGTGCTCATTGTTGAATAAGCAATTGTTTTGGTAATGTAAGAGTTGTGCATGGTAAGACTCAGGTCTTGCTGTGATAAACGCTAGGAATAAAGGCTACATGGGACCCTGAAATTCTGTAGATGACCCCAAGGTAGGCTGATGGTTGGATAATTCCTTGAAGGCATTGGAGACAATGTTTGAAGGATAATGGGGAATGGATTAGGTGGAGGATGTGGAGATATGGTGGGTATAGGAAATTCCTTGTGGTGGGAGATGGCGAAGTTGTTAGAAGATGGTAACATTGATCTTTAAGAATGTAATGGATACTTTGCTAAATGACTGATGTGAATCAGGTCATTTAATACTTACAGCAATTCAGTAAAGTAAAAATTATTGTTATTACCATTTTCCAGATGGGGAAATGGACTTCCTAGTTTCCCCACCCCCTTCCCCTAACCTCTAGAAGAGGCTGAGCCAGGATTTGAATTGTAGGATATTTAAAACCAGAGATCCTGCTATATTACAAGGGTTTCTGGGAAGGAAAAAAAAGCCAGAATAGCTGGAGCTCAGGTAGCTAGGGGAAAAAGTGTGTGAGCCAAGACTGAAAAAGTATTTGGGGGGGTCAGACAATGGGGGGCCTTGCGGGCCTAGGGCTATGTGAGGCCATTGAAGGACTATGATGTGACTCGATTTATGTTTATAAGATCACTCTAGCTGCTGGGCTGAGAACTGACTGTAGAGGGCAAGACTTGAAGTAGGCAGACTGGTTAGGAGGCTGCAGCAATAGTCCAGGCAAGAGCTGAAGCTCACTGGACTAAGGTGTGACAGTAAAAATAGACACAAATGGATAGACTTAAGAGACATTTAGGGGGTAAAGTTGCCTGGATTTGGTGATTGGTTATGGGAAGAAAGTAGAGGGTAGCATCATTGGTGACACCCAGAGAATTCGTTGATGGACTTGGATGGATAGTGATACCATCCACTGAGTTGGGGAGACAGAATGAAGCCATGTTGGGGTGTGGGCTTGGGCAGACAAGATGTTGGATTAAATCAGAGACACGATGAGTTTAGATTCCTCTGAGATGTAACCTTGGCAGTTGTAGATATTTGTCTGGAACTCAGAGAGAGGCCACAGAACTTAGATGCACATTTGAGTGCTGTATTAGATTCTTAGGGCTGCTGTGACAAATTACCACAAACTTGGCAGCTTAAAACAACAGAAACTTACTCTTGCACAGTTCCAGCGGACAGCAGTCGAAAATCAATGTGTTGGCAGAGTTGGTTCTCTCTGGAGGCCACAAGGGCGAATGCATGCCATGCCTCTCTCTTAGCTTCTTTTGGCTCCTGGCAACCTTTGGCATTCCTTGGCTTGGGGCTGCTTGACTCCAGTCTGCTGCCTTCATCTCCACATGGCCTTCTGCTCTGTGTATGTCAGTATTTCCTCCTTTCCTTTCTCTTATAGGAACACTCATTATTGGATTTAGGGTCCAACCTAAATCTAAGAGGATCTCATCTCGAGATCTTTAGCTTAATTTCTTCTCCAAATAACCTATTTCCAAATAAGGTCACATCAACAGGCAATGGTTCATATTTGGACACATCTTTTTGGGACCACTCCTCAATCTACTGGAGGTGCTATCAATTTAGAGATGTCACCCAAATCCTGGAGCATGCACGCAATTTTCTCAAGAGACAATGTGGAGGAGAAGAATAGAAGGCCCAGAGCAGATACTTGGAGAATTGCATGATTTAATGGTTGCATAATGGTGGACAAGTCTACAAAGTGGAATGAGAAAAGAACCCAGAATTGTAGAAAGAACTCCAGAAAGTGGAAGTCAAGAGAAGAGTGCATTTCATGATGGAGAGAGAAAGCAGTGCTTACAAATGATCACCAAAGCACTAGGTACTTGCTTATAGTACTATTGATTATTGGCCTTTAATGTTGCTAATCTAGGGCTAATAATATGAATTATTTTAGTTTTTTTTCAGTTAAAATTTAACTAGAACACCAGGCAGAATATTAACTTTGTAGAAAGTTCGGTAGACCATATATAATTGGCAAAGAAATTTTCTGGAGTTTCATTTTCCTTTTTTTTTCTTTTTTTTTTTTGAGACAGCATGTCACTCTGACACCCAGGCTGGAGTGCAGTGGCTGCACATGGCTTACTGCAGCCTCAACCTCCTGGGGTCAAGTGACCCTCCTGCCACAGTCTCCCAGGGACCTGGGGCTACAGATGCGTGTCACCATACCCAGCTAATTTTTAAACTTTGTAGACACAGCATTTTGCCCTGTTGCCCAGGCTAGTCTCAAACTCCTGGGCTCAAGCAATCCTCCAACCTTGGTCTCCCAAAGTGCTGGGATTGCAGGTGTGAGCCACTATGCCCAGCCTTATTTTCCTTTTTGGTGAAGAGAATCCAAGTAGCTTATCACCTGCATCTTCACAACTAAGGTTTAATTTTTATGTAGGAAGTCAATTTATCCTTCAACCCTGGAGTAAACTACAATATAGTCCTGAATCTTGACTTTACAGCTGCACTTTAGAAATAATGCCCTACTTTTGGTACTGTTGTGGCACAATGATATTACCAGAGAGAAGATAAATGTATATATTGTGGACTCCGTCTCAAAACAAACAAACAAACAAACAAGCAAAAAAAAGACATAGCACTATGTTCCTTTTGAGATAGCACATTGGGCAAAAATGCTTTGGCAAAAACTAATTCACTGTAAAACCGAATGAAATTCCTGGTTGCCTGAACCAGTTGAAAACTGGTTCTAGCTTTGTGTAGGGACCCTTCCTCTCTACATGTATACAGGTGCCTCCTGGTTTTTATTGAAGTGTTTTCCTGGATATGGAGGGACCAGATGAGGGTGAAGCCTTCTAGCTGGAGCAGTGATGGGGCTGGGGTACCCCATGGGTGAACAGGGAACCAAATCCATCTGACAGTGTCTGTGTAGGAAGTGAAAGTTGAGAGAAGTGAGTCAGATTCTGGGAGTCCTTGAATATCAAGTTCAGGACCTCCCAGTGGAAACAGTGGAATCTGTCCCAGAACGAAAAACTCTTTTCTCCAGTTCTGTGGCTGTGATTCATCCTTGGTTTTCATTGCAAGTGCAGCAATCCAGGCTGTAGTTATTTGTGTTCCCACTGGGCTCATTTGGGAGTTTCTCTGGATTGAGGTCAGATTTTCATAAATCAACCTGGAATGCCTTGGCTAGATACTGGGAGGAGTAGCTCAGGTGAAAAAAATAAAAAACAGCAAGATCTGGAGTCTCCTGCTGCTACAGGCACTGTGGGGTCTACTCCCAGCAGCCATGGACTTTGCAACACACAGTGGTGCCTGCGTCAAATAGGCCACAATGGTGAAGTCCCCGGGAACATGATCACAAGGGACCAGGGGGCTCATGTTTGTCCTTTGTGGATTTTTGATTCTCCACTTCTTTCAACCCAGAGGTGCTCTGGAAAGATGCATGCCTTCTGTCTTTATTATGTTCCTCTGGCTTTGGGAGTGAAAGAGACGGGGAACAGGGAGGGAGTTGCAGATGAGATGGGCTCCAAGGCTGGGATTTATAAGAACATCCTCCCAGCGGAGGATGCCTGCATGAGGTAGAGGTATGGTTTCAATTCTACTCTGGCAAGCCCGCGTTGGCAACACGTAGTTCTCTTTCAAGTCTCACACTGATTTGAGAGTTTGTAGACAATTTTGTACTCTGGGCCTCTGCCAGTGTCCTGAAGAAATGACTCCCCTTGGCTTCCCATTTTCTATCTCACTGGCCCAACCAAATTTGGTGAATAATGACTTTTTTTTTAAAGCAAACATTGCTGCTAAGTAAACCCAGGAAGGACCTAGGCAACCGTGTATCTGGGGACCAGTGTTGTCTTTCCACATCTTTGTGACTTCCCTCCTATTGATCACATGAGAACAGCAATCTCAGATTTGCACCATTCTCTGGTTCATCCTGGGGAGAGAGTCACCACACACAGATGACAGGCTGGGAGGAATGGCTTGTTTTTTTTCTGTAAACTTCTAACTCATGCTAGTCTTTTTTTTTTGTATTAACCTGCCACCACATTTTCTTATACGTCAATGAAAATAAAAAAAAAGTGTCTGTATATCATCTCTCTTATTCTCCAAGATGCCCTTTGTTTATTAAAAATGCAACCAGTCTCTGTAGGATCTGATTTACCTGTCTGTGGATGATCCAAACCACTGGCCTCACCTCTGTCTCCCCACTCTCTTACACAAGGATAGTTCACTGTGCTCCAGCTCCAGCTAGTATGCAAAGGAAGGAAAAAGTAACAGCAGCTCTGCCCCTGTGTCAGCACATTCTCGACCAGCAGCCAGAATCTATGTAGAAGGCAGGTCTGATCATGGAACTCGTGAACCTAAAACAGAGGTAGTAAACAACTTTTTCTATAAGGAGTCAGAAAGTAAATATTATAGGTTTTGCAGGTTATGTGGTCTCTGTTACAACTACTCAACCCTGCCCTTGTAGCATGAAAGGAGCTATAGATAATATGTAAATGAGTGAATGTGGCTATATTCTAATACAAATTTATTTACCAATATAGGCCAAGGACCAGATTTGGCTAAAGGGCTGTAGTTTGCTGAACCCTTGCTTAAAACCCTTTAGTGTCATGCCTGTGTCTTCAGATTGAAACTTAAAACTCCTAACCAATGTGTAAGGCCATCATGCTTTGGCCCCTGCCCCATTCAGGGCACCTTATCCCTCACACAGGGAGTCTAGCCAAGCCACACTGACTTTGTTTCTGCTCCCTCCCACCTTGGGGAGGTCACGTAAGTTGTTCCTTCTGCCTTAAACCATCTTCCAATCCCCTCTTTTCTCCTCCGCACATTTACATTCAACTTCTCCTTTAGGTAATTAATTTAATCTTCTCTTCCTCAAGGAAGTCTCCTTTAATCCCTGTATAGTGGGAACTCTTGATAAAAGAAATAAATTAAACTTGATTATGTGGAGGCATTAAAAACTAGGATATGTTTTGGCTGATACAAACAAACTCCGGAGAGGGCCAAGGGGAATTGCACTTAGGGATGAGTAAGATCAGAGACGTGATGAATTACAGTTGATGTAGAATATGCTGATCTCATGGTAGACATTCAGAGATGCCTCCTAAATCTGGTGACCCCAACTAACTGGAACATAGCTGAGAAATGGAAAGCAGCAATGCCATCCTTTTTGATGGTAACAAACCCCTTGTTTCAAAACAAAAATATTTAATTGTACTCATAGGAGAACTCCTCAGACCCTAAATCAGAGCCTACTTACATTTAGTTTAGTCACAATCATGACATATTCGTTTATCAAGTTTCTCAGTCTATAGCTAATTAGAAACAGCTTTTAAAAATTTTTTTTTCTGGATAAGGAGGAATAGCCAGGAGTTGACATAATGATGCCAACTAGGAGTGATGATTAATTGACAAGGAAGGTAGAGAGGGAAGCTTTCAGGAGGCAGAGGAGGCTGGGGCCATTTGTTGGTAGCAAAATAGTTTGTATTCTTCGGCAGGTACTGATACGGTTTGGCTGTGTCCCTACCCAAATCTCATCTTGAATTGTAGCGCCCATAATTCCCACGTGTTGTGGGAGGGACTCGGTGGGAGATAATTGAATAATGGGGGTGATTTCCCCCATACTGTTCTCTTGGTAGTGAATAAATCTCATGAGATCTGATGGTTTTATGAGGAGAAACCCCTTTCACTTGATTCTCATTCTCTCTTCTCTGCCACCATGTAAGATATGCCTTTCATCTTCCACCATGATTGTGAGGCCTCCCCAGCCATGTGGAACTGTGAGTCCATTAAACCTCTTTTTCTTTATAAATTACCCAGTCTCAGGCATGTCTTTATCAGCAGTGTGAAAACGGACTAATACAGATACCAAAGGCATTAGTGCCTTGTAAAATAGCTAATAGCACAATGTATATCATGATTCTTACACACCAGGCCCTGTTCTAAGCATTTTATATGAATCATTTAATTTTGTATTAACTATATGCAGTGAATGCTACTATCATCACCATTTTATAGATTGTATTCGTTATCTATTACTGCATAGCCAAAATTTAGTGGCCTAAAATGAGAAACATTTATGTTCTTACCATTACTGTAGATCAAGCAAACAGATGTGGCTTAGCTGGTTCTTAGGGTTAGAGCCTTCCTAAGTCTGTAATCAAGGTGTCAGGCAGGTGTAATCAAGGTGTCTACATGCATCTCAGGGCTAGCCTGGGAGGGGTCACTTTCAAGCTAAGTTGTTTGCTGATGGTCGGATTCAGTTCCTTGTGGCTGTTGGACTCAGGATCTCAGCTCCTTGCCAACTGGGTATCTCCGTAGGGCAGCTCACAACATGGCAGCTTGCCTCATCAACTGAGCAAGTGAGAAGAGTCAGAGCGAGATGGTGGGTAAGATTTAAGTCAGTCTTTTATAACTTAATCTTGGAAATGACATCTATTATACTATGGTTTGAATGATAGTGCCTCCTCCAAAATTTGTGTTGAAACTGAATCCCCAATGCAACAGTGTTAAGAGGTGTGGCTGTTGGGAAGTGATTAAGTCATGAATGGGGTTAGCACCTTTATAAAGGGGCTTGAGGTTGAAGGGAGCCATCTGTTGCCCTTCCATCCCTTCCTCCACGTGAGGACACAGTGTTCTTCCCCTCAGGAAACCACTGCAACAAGATGTTATCTTGAAAGCAGAGAAGGCAGCCCTCTGTTTCTCTTGCTGTACTCTATTAAGTAGAAGGAGTTTACTAGGTCCAGTCCACACACAAGTGGAGATTACAAAAGGGTATGAATGCCAGGAGACAGGAGCCTCTGGGAATCATGGCAGTAGTTGTCTATCACATAGATGAAGAAACTGAGGCACCAAAAGGTTATGGATTTGGCCGAAGATCCCAGTTAATAAGCTAAGGAACCTGGGAATTAGATACAGGATCTGTGCTTTTAACCACCAGTCTGCACTGGGCAATCAGGTTTGCATAAGCTTCCAGGTGATTCTAATGTGCAGCTGAAATGGGGAATCATGGTCTAGCGCTTCTCAAGTTTCAACGTGCACACAAATCACCTGTGTTAAAATACTGATTGTGATTTGGTGGGTCTTGGCTGGGCCTGAGATTCTGCTTTTCTAACAAGTTCTAGGTGATGCTGGTACTCTGGGCCGTGGATCACACTTTGAGCTCAGGGCTGAGAGTTGGCTGACTGTTTTTCCACTTGGGATTCTCCCTCAAATTGGTGGTAGAGCAGACTAATCATTTGATCTTTCTGCTTTTAAAAAAATCTTATATTTATTTTTTCATATATACATTCATTTGTTTATTTATTTACCTACAATATTCAATAGTTGATTGTTTAATAACTGCCAATACTTATTTTAAACCCTTTGTTTTATTTTAGTTCCAAAAGTAAGTGCTTATTGCCTCTCAGGCTTGGTTTAAACGTCACTTCCTATGAGAAGCCTTCCCTTACTCCTAAAGACTACCTTCAGATATGCTCACAGTGATAACTTTTGTCCCCTCCTTAAGGCACTTATCGTATGGTATTGTAATTGCTCAAGGCCACTGCTATCCCATTTGACAATTTTGTGTGACTTTAAAAAAAAGACATCCTTTTTTTGAGATACTGTACTTTCACCTGCAGGAAAACTGTTATCAGGAAAGAATTGCTCTAAATATAATTATGCAAAATTAATTATATATAATTTATGCAATAATTAATTATATATAGGACATTAATTCATCTTATCAACCCAGTTTTATTTAGCAGTCCTCCTTCAGCTACTAAAATCTTTGCATTTTGTAAGATCCGTTTGCCTTTCACACACTGCAGCTAGGTGCAGCAGCTAAGAGTCTCCTTGAGGTGGTTTTCGGTAACTGGCCACTTAACAGGTGTTTGAGAATCCTAGTGATTTGCTTGTTAATAAAAAACAATCTTATGCTCCCAATGATACCCACCTCTTCAGGGAGTGTGAAATAATTCTTTGCTTTAACTGATTTCTTTTGTCTCTGCTGCCTTGTTTGGGCTTCTTTCCTTGTTTGTTCTAAAGATTATATTGTGTAAAAATTTAGCATCGGGACTGGGCACGGTGGCTTACGCCTGTAATCCCAGCACTTTGGGAGGCCGAGGCAGGCGGATCATGAGGTCAGGAGATCGAGACCATCCTGGCTAACACGGTGAAACCTCGTCTCTACTAAAAATACAAAAATTAGCCGGGCGTGGTGGCGGGCGCCTGTAGTCCCAGCTACTAGGGAGGCTGAGACAGGAGAATGGTGTGAACCCAGGAGACGGAGGTTGCAGTGAGCCAAGATCTCACCACTGCACTCCAGCCTGGGCGACAGAGTGAGACTCTGTCTCAAAAAAAAAAAAAAAAAAAAAAAAATTAGCATCATTTTAAAATTCAAAAGCAGAGTCTTAATTGTGCTCTGTGTAATGGATTAATGAGAGCGAGTAAATTGCAGTATTATGTGGAGTAATTGATGAAGGGGCAATGTTTTGTTAGGTTAATGTAACTTAACAATTGAAGTAATTTTGTCTATTTTAATGAGTTTTGGTGGTTATTTCTTGTTTGTCCTTGAATATTTTGCTTTTCTGTAGTAGGATGGGGGTAAATTTGTAGGCTTAAGGAGCAAAATTTTTTTCTCACTGAAAATAATGCAGTGTTGTTTTCAACTTTGGATGATTTGCCCTATTAAGAGGGATTTTCAGGAAAGAATTGCTCTTATAAAGTGGAGAACTGTACTGGTGGTAAGAGTCTCAGTAAAGGTAGCCTCCTGGGCCAGGTTCCTCAAGGGTCTTTCACACTCCTACTGGCAGAGCTAGGACCAACTGTTCTCCCTACTTCATATTTAAAATGCCAGGATAGATTCCAAAATATTGAGCCTCATGACAGATGTACCTTGCTAGCCATGACTCCAACTCTATTTCTGGACTAGAAGTTCCCAGGAGCTTAAACCAACAAGAAGTGTGGCTTATTACAGTGGATCTTTCATAGCACAGATCTTTCAGTAAATGCTGGCTGTTTCTTTCAAAAGAAGTATAGGAAAAGTTACAAATATGGGTGCAAATGTACATATGGATGATATAAATATTTATGAATAGAAAAAAGACTAAAGGAATTGTATCAAAACATTGGCAATGGTTATCTCTGTGTAGTACAATGACACGTGATTTTCTTAATTTTTTAATTTTTATGTTTTGCTTTGCAGGATTATATACAATGGACATTCATTAATTCAACACACTTTTTTCTTTGCATGGTTACCACATATTAGGCAATGTGGTGGGTCTTGGGGATATAAATGTGAAACAGACACAGTCCCAGCCCCAGAGCTAACTTTGTGTGGGAGACAGATAAGTATAAAAACAAGATGCACTGCATAACTTCAAAGCCATCCTCAGTACCATCTACATCACAAACTTGTCTATTTAACACCTGTTAAGTGGACAGTTACAAAAAAACACCTCAAGGAGATTCTTAGCTGCTGCACCTAGCTGCAGTGTGTGAAAGGCAAATGGATCTTACAAAATGCAAAGATTTTAGTAGCTGAGGAGGACTGCTAAATAAAACTGGGTTAAGATGAATTAATGTCCAATATATAATTAATTATTGTATAAATTATATATAATTTTGCATAATTATATATACAAATAATATAATCTGTATTATTATAATCCATATAATTTTGGCCATATTGTACCAAAGGCTTCCAAATGTAATAGGAACTGGGAGATGAGGTACTCTTTCTTTTGATTCTCTTACCTCCAAATCTGCTCCTTCTAATCTTCTTCATTTCAGTAAATGGCACTATTTTGCACTCTGTTACTTAAGCTAAAAACCTAGCTATCATCTTGATTCCTTTCTTTCCACCATCCCTCATAGCCAGTTTATCTATAAGTCATGATAACTGTCTTCAAAGTATATGCTGAATCCATTCTCTTCCCTCCACCTGTGCTGTTCCCTACCTAGTCCGAGTCACCTTTCTTGACATCCTGGACTAACGCAATAGTTTCCCAGTTGGTCTCCTTGTTTCTACTCTTGTCCCTCTAAAATTCATTCTCCATACTGATGATCTTTACAAAATGTAAATGAGATCACACCACTCTGCTGCTTAAACTCTTCAATAAGTTTCCATCTAACCTGGAATAAAATCCAGGCTCCTACTGCAGCCTCCAGTGCCATGTGACCTGGCTACTGCTAGCCTCTCTGGCTTCATCTTCTATCACTCTCTGCCTGGTTCACCATATTTGAGTGGTTATATTTGTTATCTATGACTGTATAACAAATTGCCACAGACTAACATAAACAAGAGCAATTAGCATTTAATGTCTCATAGTTTCTTTGGGTCAGGAATTAAAAGTTAGCTGGGTGATTTTCGCTCAAAGGATCTCATAAGGCTGCAGTCAAAGATGAGGAATTAAAAGTTAGCTGGGTGGTTCTGCCTCAAGGGATCTCATAAGGCTGTGGTCAGCATGGGCCACAATCATCTGGAGGCTTGACTGGGGCTGGAAGATCTGTTTTCAGGATGGTCTCATTCACATGGCTGTTGGCAGAAAGCCTCAGTTCTTTGCCATGTGTATCGCTCCATTGAGCTGCTTGAGTATCCTTACAATGTGGCAGCTCATGTCCCATAAATTGAATAATTCAAGAGACCAAGACTGAATTTGCAATGTCTTTTATGACCTAGGCTTGGAAGGCACATTCCTTCACTTTTGAAATGTCTTATTGGTTACACAAATCAGCTCTATCCAGACGGGGAGGGGACTGCTTAAGGACATGAGTCTCAGGAGGTGAGAATCACTGGAGGGGATCTTGGGGTCTGGGTACCCTTAAGCATTTCTCAAAAATGCCAGACCTTTCACATCCAGGACCACTGCAGTTGCTAGTCTCTCTGTTTCTGATTCCTTTCCCTCTACCTTTTCACAAATCTGCCCCCTTTTTCATCTTCTACATGTCAGCTCAAATGTCTCTTTCTTGGATAACATTTTTCTAACAACTGTATCTAAGGGAGATATTCTACCACCCCATTATTTAGTTTATAGTATCCACCATAATCTGTTCACTCATTTATGTAGTGATTTACTGTCTTCCTCCTTACCTATAGAATGTAAATGCCAAGAACAACCAGGGTCTATTGTGACCCCAGCACCCACCACGATATCTAACAATTATGAAGAGTTCACTAAATATCATTTGAATGAATGAGATGTTTAAGGCTAAGATGGGTTTTATCAGACATTTTCTCTTTTAATCAGGAAGGGGCTTGGGACTAGGGTGGAAGCAAGAGGAGGAAACAAGAAGGTCCCTCCTGGAAGCAAATTGAGGGCTGGGCTGAGGGGAAGAGGATAGTGGAATGTAGCTCCTCCTTTGATGGGCACCACCAGGCACCATAAAAGTCGTGCTCAAAGACAGTGTCTATTACCATAAGCTCCACTGGGCCACACCAAAATTTTATTCTGATTCCAGGAGGAGGGGATTTCCACTGGGATTCTGAAGGTTTTGCCAGAAAGTAGCAGAATGAGAAGGTGAGATGAGGTCACAAACATCCTGAGTGGAGGACGTAGTGGTGGGAATGACTGGGCGTGTTTGTGGAGAGGCCCAGGTACTAGTTTCTTTTCCCATCACTTATCTCTAGATCATTCTATCTGGGAATACCTAGAGCCAGGCAGAACAATGTGAGGAAATTTGCTCAGAATGTTATCTCTGCACTTTGCCAAATAATTGGTAAACCCCAGGGAGCAGGCTCAGCCTCTGCACTGACCTGGATCCTTATTTGGAGGCAGGGAAGGAAAGCTGTCAGTGTTCCCCAGGCCTCACTTGGGAGTGAAGTCCTACAGCCGGAATCCCTTCTGTGTCTGAGGTGGGGGTGGGGGCCAGGTTCAGGAAGGCTCAGTGGCCAATCCAACCTGAAAGGTATTGCTGGGATGTTTTTGTTCAGCGAGGAATCATGTGGCTTCCCTAAAGGCCTCCTCTGGGCCCCCAGAGAAAGCCTTATCTCTGTGCATGGTGTTAAAGTATGATTTTCCAAAGGTTAAAAAAATGTGACTCTAAAAACAAAACCAAAAAAGACATGCAATTACAAAAGGAATGCATGTCAAAGATTTTTTATTCAACTCATTTATTAGAGAAGCAGTAATATGTTAAAACCTGTCCAAAAAGCATTTGAGATGCTTGAGATACACACACGCACACACATGCGTGCACACATGCAGACGTGTGTGTGTGTGTGTATATATATATATATATGCAATTTAATATATATTGCAATCTATGGGATATCTTCTCCCCTAGACTGAAATTATTTGCATCTGGACTAGACAAAATTCCATGAGCCAGCCTCTGCCTCTACAGAGTTGTAAAATAGCCCAGGAAATAGAAAGTCAAATTCAGCACTACAGTGAAGGAATGCTCGGTAATCTTCTTCACCTATTTCTAGAATTCAGATAATTTTTCTGCTAATAGATTGCTTTGAAAGCTCCCTTCCCAGGTGATTTGATGACAGCTAAAAGGTGCCTCATAGCAAAAGTTGATCCTGACAGCCTGAACTGGCATCAGATTCCTTTCCATGACTATTTTCAAGCCTGTCCTATGGGCAATAATCATAGTTCATATTATTAAATACCTGGTCTGTGCCAAACACACTGCTAAGTGCTTCTCATGGATAACCTTGTTTAATCCTCAATAACAATCAGTTATTCTGATCTCCACTTTGCTGATGAGAAAACAGAGGCTGAGAGAAATACAGTAATTTGCCGAGGGTCACACAGCAAGCCAGGAAATGGTGGATCCAGGATTTGAAGATATACAGGCTGATCCTTGAGCTGCAAGAAGTTGTGCTAAACACTGTATGTCATGGAGAGATTAATTAAACACTGTCCCTCCTCAAAGTCATCTTGGAAATCTCACTTTACTATCAAAACAAAGCCTCATATTTTAACCTGAAAATTGAGATACTACTCATGCCTTCCCACAAGTTGACTGAGGATAAATGAGATTATGTGGATGCTCTTTATTAACTTGAAGTCACTGGGAAGGCCACTATTGTCATTAAGGAGCTCAAGAGCCTCATTGGGAGTGTCATCTTTTGGGCTCATGGTAGTACAGACATTTCTGGGGGGAAGAGGGAATTTGAAGTTTTCATGGTCAAGCTCAACGATGAGCTGTTGGGGGGTACCAGCAGGGTCAGGGATAGAGTGATGCAAAATTTAAGGGAGTACCAAAAAGCTTAGTAATCAAGATAAATAACATTTTAATACAATGTCCTTAAAAATTAGTCAAAGTCAATGTAGACAATCAGTGATCAATGATGAACAAAATATCACACATTAAACCAAAGCCAGGATCAGTTTTACTGTTTTTTTTTTTTTCTTTAGCTCCAGTATGACTCAGCATGGCACAAGCTACTAAGCCATTCCTTGAAGGAATTCACCGAAAGACAGTATTGTGGGGTACTCCCAGTTGTGTCCTGGAGTGGTTGCTGCTCTTAGATATGGATCCAGATCAAGTAGAGCAATTAAAAAATGTTTAATGTTCTTTGCTACCTTTTTGAAGCATAAAGAAAAAAGAGCATATTGTACCTCCCTGAATTTTCACAAAATGAGCACATACAAGTAACTAGCACCCAGATGTAGAAAAAGAATGCTATCAGCACTGCAGGGAACCATCCCCCCCTGCTTGTGTCCCCTTCCAGTCATAACTTAAGAGCCATTTTCCTTGTGGGGACTCATTCATCAAGTAGTAATTTTTGCCTTGTAGAGATATGTGCATATCTGACCCAGGAGCGCAAACTAGATTCATACAAATACTTGGTCCATGAAATGCTTTCATTATTGGCCCGTGGGCAAGGCCTCTTTTAATTTTTTTTATTAAGATACTAATTTACTTATTTTAAATAAGACCACAGCATGAAAAATAGAACACAGACAGCAGTTTCCGTCTACCTCTGTAGAGCTCTCACATTCCTTCTCTATGCCTGCCCGCCCTGGGAGTAACTGCTTTGACTGTAGCCTGAGAGTGTACTCATAGCCAGTTCCATCTGCAGAATTTCTGACATCAGACAATCGGAGCCCTGTCCATGATGTATTTTCTGACCATCCCTTCAGAGTTCTGTCCTCTTCACTCAGGGTCCCTGGAACCCCTTTGCTTTGCCCGTGGGTAGGGGAGGCCAAGGAACAAGCTGCATGACAGGCAGTATTCCAGGGGTCAGATCTGTCTGGGTTGGGGCTGGCAGCTGGTTAGTGGAAGGGTGGGGGCTCTAGCTTGGCTCTTCTGGGATGTGGAGGAGCACTTGCTTAGGAAACCTGGTTGGGGTGAGGGGGAACCAAAAGGGAAGGTTGTTGGGGTCTCAGCTGGAGGGGCTTCAGCAGCTGGAAATGGGATTTAGATGGCCAGAATCAGAGGCATTCAAGTTTTTCGTGTTTGTTTTTTTTCAGCTGAAAAATGAAAGGGAAGAAGCCCCCAGAAATGTATGTCAGTGAGAAGTTAGCAAGGTGAGGATGGGCAGCCCCAGTGCAATATTCAAAATGCAAATCAGTCTAGCAGCATCACTCCTTTGCTTAAAACCACTTGCATTACTGTGGGATGAGCATACGTTTAGACAGACAATGGCTTCCAGTCCCAGCTGTTAGTCATATGTTCTTGGACAAATTACATTATTTTTTTACCCTCAGTTTCCTCATCTATAAAGTGCAATGAGTCATACCAGTTGCCTCATAGTGATATTGCATGGGTGAAAAAGAAAACAAATGAAAGCCCTCAGACATTAGCATGTACTAACCACGAAATAAATACTGCACTGTTATTATTCATGTTGGTATTATTATGAATACGGGATGGAATCTGGACTTCATAGCATGGCAGAGGAATCCCTCTGGCTTCTGCCCATTGCTCTGTCTCATCTCTCCCTTCTCAGGGTCCGATATGACATGAGCTAGAGAGGAATGCCTCTACCACCTCCCAACTCACACACAGCCGCAGAAATTGGGTAGCCTTTGCTCAGGCTGTTCCTTCTGCTTACATGACCTTTCTCACCTGAGTAGATGCAACTGGGCTCCTTCACTGGCCTGATGCACCCATCTGCCAGCTGCTTTGAATATTGGTTGCTAATAGCTCATTGCTGTACTCTCTTCCAGGGAATCAACCTTAGTTATGGAGGGTCCTGGAGGGGAAATACCTGGAAAGTTATGCCCTCCGGGCATCTTTGGAGGGGTGGGCAGCAGCCCTTGACTGAATGCAATGAAATTACCAGGGCCTAGCCTTCTTCAAGGAGAGACATTTAACTGTGGGACTACTCACACTCAGAGCTCCATGTAAGATCAGGCTGACACTAGAATTCAGTGGTTCCACATTTTTTTTTGTTTGTTTGTTTTGAGACAGGGTCTCACTCTGTCACCCAGCCTGGAGTGCAATGGTGCAATCTCAGCTCACTGCAACCTCGACCACCTGAGCTTAAGTAATCCTCCCACCTTAACCTCCAGAGTAACTGGGGCTACTTGCATGTGCCACCAGGCCTGGCTAATTGTTTAAATTTTTTGTAGAGGGGGAGTTTCACCATGTTGCCCAGACTGGTCTTGAACTCATGTACTCAAGCTCGATCAGCCTGCCTTGGCCTCTCAAAGTTCTGGGACTATAGGTGTGAGCTACTGCGCCCGGCCACTTCCTCATCTTTGTTTTTCATTTGTCCTTTCAACTTTTCTTCAGTCACCTACAGGGCTATTCTATGATCCCTCCATTGATAAATTGTACAAGAATCTCCATCTCAGGCTTTCCTTTTAGGAAATCTTCCCCTTAAGACTACATTTCTTCAAGGTTCAGCTCTGGTGGTATCTCCCCGAGACAGCCCAGCCAGGGTGGTACTAAGTACCCTTCTCTGAGTTCTCACATCCTCTCAAACAGACCCTCTAGCTTGTCGCCCACATGTCATATTGAAATAGTTTGTTAATATGCCTTTTTCCCACCACCAGATTGTGAGAGGCTTCAAGATCCTCTTTTTTTCTGACTGTACTTTGGCCCTGAGACAAGTGATTGTAACATAGTAGGTGCTTAAAGAGAGAATCACATAGAGACTTTATTTGGATTAGGGGTTAACAAAGTTTTTCTGAAGGAGTAGCATTTAAAAGATGAACTTTGCCAAGAAGACAGGCACCATCTGGATCAGTCTGCATGTTTTTTTATCCCTCCTTTCAGGGTCTGGCTGGCGCTAGTTATTTATTACAAAGATAGATTGGCAAAGATATTTGACAGATGGAGAGATGGGCTTTGGATGTGTCTGTTCTCCTGTGGTTGGGCATAAACAGCTTTCTGTATTAGTTAGGATTAGAGACAGCTGCATATGGAAGAAAAGACAGTGGTTAAAACACAAGGATTTTTTAAAAAATTTAAATTTTTCTTGTAAAAGAAATGCAGAGATATGTAGCCCAGGACCAGCATGGTGGTTTCATGGTCATCAAAGATCCAGCAACTTTCTTTCTACACCATCATCCATATTGTATAACTTTCATGCTCAAGGTCACTTCATGGGCTAGGATGGCTACTAGGACACTGATGGTCACATGTGCATTCCTACTTGGAAGAAGCATGAAAAGCCGAAGAGCAGTCGGATTTATGCTCTATGTGAATCAGCTTCTTTAATGGATTCTTTCTGGAAATCCAACACATTGGCTAACATTGGCCAGTACTTAGTCCGATAGGAGGATGGATAAACTAACAATTGGGAATCTCTTGCTTCCTCCCTCCGAAGGGAGAATGGACATTTGGAAGGCAACTGGCAGTCTCTTCCATCCCTTTCATCCCAGGTTTTCTAGGAGAAACCCATTTCAATATTCTGGCTCATAATCTTCACAAACCATCTAAATACCCCAGAAGGTTCTCTACTTCCAAGTAATATCTCTTAGACTGCCTCTCCTGATAAAAATCCTTTTCCTATGCATGTCTCTATATTTTGGTTTTCATCACAGAACAACCTCTAATACTTGACCTTCATCAAACAGACGGCATAGACAAGAAGGTGTTTGATACATTTAAGAAGGACCAAAGAGTTAAACCAGACACCACCTTTGCAATGAATGGCTTGGTGGCCATGGACAAATTTTGCTCCTTGGGCATTTTATTCTTTAACGGCTGAGTCAATAACACACCTGAGCATGAGAAGAAACAGCTGATGCTGTTCCTGGGAAGTTTCTGGGAAGAGGAAGGACCACTTTAAGGAACGACAACTTTGTGAGCTGGTGGAAGCAAAGAATGCTGTCCCAGAACAAGGGACAAATGCTGTGATGCTGAGAAATGCCTTGCACTCTGCTGTTAGTTGTGTAAATTGCCAGCATTATACAAAGGTTTCGTGACTCTTTGGCTTACATATTCCCCATGATCTGGTTCCCACATGGGTTTCCAGCCCCTGGTCCCACCCCTCCTCTCCTGGACTCCACACTCCACCAGTCTTCAGGATGTGCTGTCCCTGTGCCCACACTTTGCTTTCTTCCTTCTGAGCTTTTCCTCATGCTGTTTCCTCTACCAGGTAAGCTGATTGGTCCCATTTCCATAAGCCCAGATCCCATAATGTAGTTTATGAGCATGGCTGCTTTAGGTCTGATAGCGCATGGCTGCTGTTTCCAAGTAGAAAGGCCCCACTGTTAGGCTGGGCTCGATTTCAGACCTGGGTCTACCTAAACCCTGCTAAGAGGATCTCGCAGAGGCCAAGCGGAACCTGAGCCATTTCCATGTTTTGAAGCCTCTAGTTTATTGAAAAGGAAGAAATGCCCAAATATTGGTGGAATTAAACATTTATATAAATTTACATTGGTTGGCAGTGGCTCCCTATATTTTATGTACAAACACAGGTGGAGGTAATGGCAAAAATCTAAACTTGGGGCATTTTGCGACAGTGAGGTTTGGGCCAAAGGACCCTCTTGTTGGTCCTGTCTTTCTTCCCTTTTACTTGGATTCTGTGAATTGGTCTTTCTGAATCATCTCATTCAGCATGGTACTTTTGGCAGCAGATCAAACCTTCTCATCCCGCACCTCTGCCCTGGCATTTCCTCACTGGCCAATCAAGACTTCCTGTTCAGCCACCCTCCACGGTCCCCACAGATCCCCTCTTTTTCAAAGCTAATTAAGAAGGGACTTTTTTGAGTACTTCCTTTGTGCCAGGCATTATGCCAAGAGCCTAACATTAATTACCTAATGTAATCCTTTCCACAGTCCCTAAGAGGTAGATATTATTGGCCCCATTCACAGATGAGAAAAACTGAGGCTCAGAAACATAAGTCAACTTCGAAAGAGTTTCACACACTTGACCAGTGGTAGAGCCTGTACCAGAAGCCAGGCATCCTGGCACTGGAGCTCATGTTGTCACCCTGTTACCCACCTGCCTCATTTCTGAGAGCAGCCTACTCCTAGGAGCCACTTCTGCCCTGCGTAACTCAACTGCTCTGTCTTCCATGGCGTCTCTCTCTCTCTCTCTCTCTTTTCTTTTTTTTGGCTCCGTCAGCTAGAAGTTTATTCCTCTCTTTCCTCATAGTCCTGAGGACTTTATCTGAACCTCTCTAATAACTCCTGCCACGTTCTTTTATTTCCTGTAGTTATTTGCGTATGTTTCTGAAAATAGAGCTTTGTCTAATAGACTTCTTTCTCCTCTTAGAAAAGCACAATGCCTTGAATATAGAAAGAACTCAATGCATTTTTGTTGAATGAAGGGAATTTGCTTGTCTCCCTTGGGGGCAAGCCTTCAACTTCTCTGTATGCGTCTTGCTCAGTGTGGTATAGAGAGAAAGTCGTGGTCAACAAACCCTGCCGGCTGGCCGAACTGAGAGCTGAGATGCCTCCTGAGGACGGTTTTCTGAGTTTTAAAAGGCCTTGTTTTTTTGGGGTGTTAAGTTTCTGAATACAGAAGCTAAGAATTTTTCCTTTCATAAGGTAGGAAGACGCCTCATGGAAGGAAAACAAAATCCTGCCAAAACCCTAAGGAAATTCTCAGAAAAGGTCCCATCAGAACTCCCAGGAGTCTGTCTAAACCCAAATGCCCCAGGTTGAAACTCTAGCTACCCAAAGAGGTCTTTCTGTGGGATCTCACTGAGCCAAATTCGGTGTGTGTGTGTGTGTGTGTGTGTGTGTTTAAATAAGGAAAACTCTCCTATCTCTGATGAAGAAACAGTAAATGAAAATCTGAACAGGCACCCTCAAGAGTGGCTAATTTCAATAGCAGTGGATTCCATGGGGATGGGGCAGAGAGAAACTGGGAGCGGGGCTGCTGGCACTGATTCTCAATGAGATAGAGACTAGGTGCCACTTCACGGCAAGTCTGCCCTTCTTTCAGGGCTCTTGGCAGTTTTGCCTTTCCTCACCTAGCCTACGATACATTGTCCCTTTGCTTGCCCCTGTTTTCAGAAGACCCCACACCAAGGTACCTGACTCTCTTTCTTCCCACTCAGGACCTTTCTGACCCTCTTCTTTCCCTGCTGAAATGTGGACATCCTGTCTTGGCTTCCTCCGGCCCTGCTCTTGGAGCCCAGCTAATCTGCTAATGTGATAATGGGAATGTGTGTGTTTCTCCCTACCCCAGATAACATGTTTGTATTTTATTTTCACTCAGACACAGAGGAGCAGGGAGGTGGTGGGAGCAGGGCCAAAGCTATTAGATAGCATCGAAGTTACTGTCGTTCAGTCTTTTTGTTATTGTTTTTGTTTTACAAAAAGCAAAGAACAAGCCAACCAACAAACAAAACAGAAGCTGTTTTGCAAATTCAGGTCCAGCTTATGGTTCACTGTGGCTCTGAAGTTTTCTTTTTTTCTCCTTTCTGGTTGAACTCCCACACAACCAGGCCTCCTCCAGCTGGTATGTTGCACATCATTTTTATTGATGATCTGTATAAACAAGAAAATACTGTCCCATTCCCCACCTCCAACAGCACAGATAAGATGCCCATTTCTTTCCGTCTCCTTCTTTGCAGTAAGACCCTTCCTCACTGACAGCATTGTGACAAAGGAGACATAACAAGGACCATAATCCCCTGAATCCTTGCCCCAGCACCCCCACCCCCATCCTGTGTAGGATTCTAGGTTGGTCTGTGCAAGGGGTAAGAGTGGCGGTGCAAACTGTGGGCAGTCAGAGCTTCAGCCCTTGTTCTTTACCTTCCTTCTGACTTGACAGCTGGGATGTGAGTCTGGAAGATTCCTTTTGCTGATTTTCCAAAAGCCATTCATTTGTCAAAAGACAAAACCCTGTCCTCTTCCTCCTTCCCATCTTTGTCTTCTAAGATGCAAGATGTCCCTGACTAAGAGGATTATCTTGTTTCCCCAGTTACTAGGAAGCAAACAGAGGAAGAGCCCTCCCATAGAAGAAAACTATCTCTGCCCACAAAAGCGCTCCTCCTCCAGCAGCCCCGGTGTTGACCATTGTGTACTTGATCTGTATGAAAATCCCTTTTCTGGCTCAATAGGGAACCTTGATCTTCCCCTATAGGCTGACAGAAACAAGGTGAGCATCTAAGCTTCATTCCCAGGCCTGTGGCAGACATCACTCATCAACTGTGATTTTTTTGCTGAATCTTGGGGCAGGACTGCACCCCAGCAGGCATGATCAATCTATTGGAGTCTGCACTGGAGAGAAAAAACATCTGCCATCCCTTCCTCAGTGATGCTTTTGTCATCCACGCAGGAGGCTGGGGTAGGGACATTTCTTCAGCAACCTGCAGCTAAGAAGACGTGGAAGCTGGAGAGTGCAGAAAAAGCTGTTTTCTTAGCTTTCATGTAGATTAATTTTAAGGCCAAAAGCTTCACCTGCTTTACCTGCTCTGGGCATGAATGTGGCATCTCCATTCATTTGCTCCGCTTAATAGGAAATAAAAAGTGCAAGGAACACACTACCCTTAAGGTAGCAGTAGACATGCTTCCTGGGGAGGACTAAGCAATGCATGACGGTGACTCAGGAGGCTAGAGGGTCTCATGGAGGAGGACGAGTGCCGGGGGCTGGGGACAGGCGGCTGAGCTGGAGGGATCCAGTTCCCTGGCAGCCTGGGCGCACAGGGCGATCCTGCAGAACAGCAAATATTCTCCTTGCCTGCTGCTGGTATTTAGACGCTGCTGGAATGTCCTGGCAGGACTATCTGTCCAAATCCATTCAAAATTGATTTTTGTGTCTTCGATGGGGAATTTTGGCCAGGATCCCCACAGTCCCCCAATTCAGTTAGACATTCTCCTCTCCCTTCTTTAGCTTATTAGCTGCTTCTCGGTGGGAATCTGGGCCTTCATGTTCCCTCTTGAGCCAGTTCAAATGATCGGAAGCTGTAGGAAGGATGGAAGTGGGTCTGTGCTGTGAATCTGAAATGCCCAGATGCATTTATTTAAAGTAGCAGCCTCTCAGCAGGGTTGACACAGCCCAATGCTGAAAAGTTGGGTTTTTGGCCAGGGTCTCCCCACTTTTGCTAGAGAGCCAGGAAATGGGTAGGAATGTCCGGACCAGAGCAGAAGAAAAGAAAAAGTGAGTCAGAAAAGAAAAGCAGAGCCTGTACAGGCCACATCCTTGAAGGATTTACTGCAAGCCTAGCTACTCCGCTGGGAGTGCCTTCCTTAATGTCTGCTGCCTCCAAGGCTGCCCACACAGTCAGCCATGATGGGGCACCCATGCTCACCAGGGGCTACCAGGCGCTGAGAGGTGGGGGAAGAAGACCAAATCCTAGATCCCAGAAACTTATAATCAGCCAGAAGAGATAAGTACAAATCTAATTAAAATTAAAAAGTGGACAAGAAAGTGCACAGCTACAACATGCTAAGAGGAGTTCTGACGCAGTGGCTCTTAGAACTAGGTTTTGAGCAGTTTGTGTGTGTGTGTGTGTATGGGTTATGCCTCTGTGTGTACATGTGTGTGTCTCTCTGTATGTTTGTGTCTGTGTGTATGTCTCTGTGTGTGTGTGTGTGTATGTCTCCATGTATGTATGTGTTTTTGTGTATCTGTGTGTATGCCTGTGTATGTCTGTGTGTGTATATGTTTGTGTGTCTGTGTGTATGTGTTTATATTTGTGTGTGTGTGTGTATGTGGATGTCTCTGTGTGTGTGTCTGTGTGTATGTATATGTCTCTGCGTGTGTCTGTGTGTGTGTGTCTGTGTGTATTGGATGTCTCTGTGTGTCTGTGTGTATATATATGTCTCTGCGTGTGTCTGTGTATGTGTATGTCTCTATGTGCGTCTGTGTATGTGTCTGTGTGTATGTATATGTCTCTGTGTGTGTTCGTGTATGTGTATGTCTCTGTATGTGTGTATATGCGTGTATATGTCTTTCTGTGTGTGACTGTGTGTGTATGTGTGTGTATTGATGAAGAGCTCTTTGTCCTCTAGGCCAGTGGCTCTCATTCTCAATCTTGGCTTCTTGGCTGTACCTTGGAATTAGTTAATGAGCTTTAAGAACTACCGATGCCAGCTGCTACCTCCAGAGCTTCTGACATGATTGAGTCTGAATATAGGGAGGGAATTCCGTAGGGACGGATAAGGTCAGGCTCTGGTGCTTGTCTGCTTTAATTGAAGAGTTGGAAAAATGGCAGATGTTGTATGGTAGAGGGCAGTTCCTGTTAGTCGCATGGGAGATATAATACTGTCCTTCACTGTCTCTGGGGGTAACAGGGGAGGAAGGTGGCCTCTGGGTTGTGTTTGCATGAAAAATGGACCCACAGAAGGCACAGTTTCACAGTCCAAAGAAATACCTTCTACTTCTTTAATACCAACATACACTTCTGAGAGGGCCTTCCTCAATCCCTCTTTCCTTCTCTCATCTCATTCTTCCCTCTCTCCTTTCCTCTCTTCCTCTTTTACCTTTATCTACAGATATTTATTTAGCTCATGCCATGTCCCAGGCACAGTTCTGGGGCCAAGCAAGGAACAAGGCAGATTAGTTCTTGATTTCAAGGAGTTGACATCTTAGGTACTTACCATAAAACAAACATGAGTACTGGTGGAAATGTGCATGTCTTCTGTAGATGGGACTTTTCCTGAAGAGTCAGTAGTTGGTGTCTTAGCGCTATATTTTATGGCAAAACATGGCTCCAATATTTTAAGATAATGCATTTGTATTAAGATGTTGTGTGCTGTCAATCGTAATGGACTAATAATGACTCAGAGTTCACACGTGCTACATTATTAAGTATTGAATAGATAGATGAATTTTAATAATATATGGGTAAAGTATAAAGGGTAAAAATAAACCAAACAGTAATGTACCTGCTACCCAGCTTAAGAAATGAAATATTGCATTTGCCTTTGAAGCCCTTCTTGAGTTGACCACCATCTTGAATTTTGTGTGTAATGTTCCCTAGGTAATATGTAGTTTAGTCATACCTGATTTTGAACTTCGACTTCATACAAATGTTGCATACAGATGTTCTATTTAGTGACTTGCTTTTTTTTTTTTTTTAACTCAGTATTGTTCCCAAGATTCAGCCATTTTGGTACTTACAGATTTAGCATGTTAATTTTTATTGCCGTATAATAGTCCTTTGAGTGAAAATGCCACACTGTATTAATACATTCTATAGCTAATGAACATTTAGATTGTTTCTAGTTTTTTAATTTTAATTTTAATTTTATTTTATTTTATTTTTTTTTGAGACAGAGTCTCACTCTATTGGCAGGCTGGAGTACAGTGGTGCAATCTCGGCCCACTGCAACCTCTGCCTCCTGGATTCAAGCAATTCTCCTGCCTCAGGCTCCCGAGTAGCTGGGACTACAGGTGCGCACCACCGTGCCTGGCTAATTTTTGTATTTTTAGTAGAGGTAGGGTTTCACCATGTTGGCCAGGATGGTCTCGATCACTTGACCTCGTGATCCGCCCACCTCGACCTCCCAAAGTGCTGGGATTACAGGTGTGAGCCACCGCGCCCGGTGTTTCTAGTTTTTTTTTTAAACGAACATTGCTGCTAAGAACATTTTTATACATACCTCTTAGTCTGTAGAAATCAAACTGCTGGCCACTGGAATATATAAACCTCAACTTTAACTGGCACCTACCCTATAATCAAGTTATTCTATTTCTATATATTTATCCAAGAGAAATAGAAGCATAGATCCACATAAAGACTTGCACACGAATATTCATAGCAGCTTTATTTGTAATAGTTCCAAAGTGGAAAACAACACACATGTTCATTAGTAAGTGAATATATATACAAATTGTGTTATATTCATACAAGGGAATACTACTCAGCAATAAAAAGGAATGATTATTAATACACATAATTAACACTGATAAATCTCAAAGTAATTATGCTGAGTGAAAAAAGTCAAAATAAAAAATTTGTTTTCCAAAATGATTACATCAATTTATAATAGATGGAGTTTTCTTTGTATCTTTTCCAAAACTTGGTACTGTTAGATTATTAATTTTTGCCAGTCTAGTAGTATATAATGTTATCTTGCATTTCCTTGATTACTGTTATGGTTGAATATTTTTCTTATGTTTCCAATGTTTATTGGCCTTTCATGTTCTTTCTCTGTGTAATGATTATGTACTATGTACTTTGCCAATTTGTCTATTGAGTTGTTTGCCTCATTTTTATTGATTTATAATTTTAAAATATATTCTGGAAACCAATTTCTTGCCAGTTTCATGTGTTGGTCACCCATCTGTCCCTGTATCCCAGCTATGTCTAGCATTCCACTATCCCTGCTGAGGTGCCAAATCCGTGGGTGGACCTTTTTTGATGCACAGGTCCAACAGAACCCCCAGACAACTGCAGCCCCATCTGACATCATGATAAGCAGAAGAGCCACCCAATTTGTGTAACTTTTATGTTCCATTATGTGTCCTTGTTACTAGAAAATGTGGTGAGACATCTATGATGAGATGGCGAAAGAATCATAGAAGGAGATGGAAGAGCTGGATTCAAATCTTGACTCTCACTTACTAGATAGAGTACAATGGGTAAATGGCTTACCCAGATTCATTCAGGCTCAATTTTCACTAAGCGTAGTAACAAAATATTTTCTAAGAGATTAATGCGGACTCCTTATGTCGGGAACTTCATACATATATGTTATTTTGCATAAATCCTCACTCTAGTCTTATGAGGTAGATGCTATTATTATAGGAACCAGAGAAGGTTAAAAAGCATGTTCAAGGCCACATGCTGGTAAATAGCAGGAATTAAAACCCAGGCAATATGACTTCAGGGTCTGAGCTCTTACCACGACATTGGGATCATAGTATTTTCTCACTAGCTTGTCTGCAGATGACATTATCTGTCGTGTGAAAGCAGAAAGCAGCTAGATTATTGCCTGATACACAGAAGCTTTCTGATCATGGTTCGATAATTTTTTAATCAAGGTGCTGTATGACTCTAGGTTAACCCTTTCCTAAACTATGACATTACACTTCTACAGAGACAGTAGAAACAAAATATCTAACAGTGTTTTCTAATGTTCCCTGTCACACTTAGCAGTGACCATAATAGACGAATATTTACACAGAGCCACAATAAGATCCTCTGTGCATCCTATAAATTGAGTTTGCTTCCTGACATCTCCATAAAAGTGGGCATTCTGCAACTGTTCATAGAAAGATGAAAGCTATGTCAGGATAACACTATTCGTTGCTATTCATAGTGTAAGATTACTCAGATCTTACACTATGAGAAAATTAATAATAGTATGATTAATCAAAATATCATTTGATATTTTTGTAGCATGTTTTTTAACAAAAAACTTCAAGCAAGCTCCTTGTCTTCATCTTTTTATCTTTTCAGTCTGCACTTTTCCGTCCTTATCCAGCTTCCCTTCTCTGTGGCATTTGAAGCTGCTGGGCACTCCTGCCCCCTTGGCTTCTGGTATATCATCTTCTCTTCATTCACTTGCCTCTGAAACTCTTCTTCTCAATTTGGCTGGTTCCTTAATCTCTGCCCAGCCTTCAAATGTTGCAGCTGCTACCTTTGAGGCAAAGCGTCATGAATTCATTTGTTCATTCATTCAACAGAGCTTACTGAGCACCTACAATGTGCCAGGCACTGATCTAGGTGCTGGGGATACAGCAGTGAACAGACCAGACCAAGATGCCTGATCTCATGGAATCTCCATTCAAATGGGGGTGATATGGTGTGATAGGTGGCAATCAGTGGTATGAAAAGTGGGCAAGGAGAAGGGGGGCCCAGAGTAGGGAGTGATTATGATTCTAAGGAGGATGGATAGGGAAGTTCTCCCTGAGGGGATATTTGTGCAAAGACTTAGAAGCAGTGAGGAAGCATGCCATGCAGGTATCTGGGGGAAGTGCACTAAAAGCCAAGGCAACAGTTGGGGCAGAGGCTTTAAAAAGGGGCCTGCCCAAGGTGTTCGAGGACTGTCAGGGAGGCTAGTGTGGAGTGAGTGGTGGGCAGGTAGGGCTTGTGGAAAGCCAGGCCTCCAGGGCCTCTGATACCATCATGAGGACACGGGCTTTTAGCCATCGCAGGGTTTTGGGTGGAGAAGTCATTCATGACTAATGTTTTAAAAGGACCACTGTCGGTGCTGGTGGAGAACAGACTGAGGGCAGAAAAGGAGGAAGCAGAAAGACCAGTTTGGAAGATATTGTCATTATCTAGGTGCCAGATCATGGGAACTTGATCTAGGGTGGAAGCTTGCAACTAGGGTGGAAGATGATCTGGCCTGGCCTTCACATCCTCTGAGTTATTGATTCAGCTCAGCCACCAATTAGCATAGTAGATAGGCCTGCCCTCATATAGGCAAGGGTACACATGGAGGTCCCCAAATATTTAAGAGATTTTAGGCTGGGCATGGTGACTCACACCTGTTATCCCCAGCACTTTGGGAGGCCAGGGTGGGAGGATAACTTGAGGCAAGGACTTGGATACCAGCCTGAGCAACATAGCAAGACCCCATCTTTCCAAAAAAAAAAAAAAAGCAAAAAAGCTGGGCATGGTGGTGTGTGCCTATAGTTCCAGCTACTTGGGAGGTTGAGGCAGGAGAATTGCATGAACTCAGGGATTTGAGGTGGCAGTGAGCTACGATTGTGCCACTGCACTCCAGCCTGCCTTAAAAAAAAAAGATTTTAATTATGCTAACAAAATTTTGAATAAAATAACTTCATTCTTTCTGCCTTGAGAAATATACCTTCTTAATGACAAAATAAAAAATGATTATTAGGGTATCATTATGCTTCCCTGTAACCATGAAGGGACTGAAAATCCCCATAAGGGGTCTCTGCCTTCCCCTTGGCTGTGAGCTGCTCATGAGGAGGTGTGCTGGACCCACGTGAGCTCACACTGCAAAGCACATTCTCCATACAAACCGTCTCGGCTTTGTAGACAACTCTCTTCTCTGTTTCTCCATAGTTAGTTTGGGTCCAGGACCTGGTTGTCTCCTTGAGTTCAAATCAAAAGGAACTAAGGTTACTTTCCTAGGTTTCTTTTTTTTTCTTTTGAGATGGAGTCTCGCTCTGTCACCCAGGCTGGAGTGCAGTGGCGCGATTTCGGCTCACTGCAACCTCCGCCTCCCAGGGTCAAGTGATTCTCCTGCCTCAGCCTCCCGAGTAGCTGGGACTACAGGCGCCCACCACCACGCCCAGCTAATTTTTTGTCTTTTTAGTAGAGACGGGGTTTCACCATGTTAGCCAGATGGTCTCGATTTCCTGACCTCGTGATCCGCCCGCCTCAGCCTCCCAGTGCTGGGATTACAGGCGAGAGCTACTGCGCCCGCCCCACTGTCCCAGGTTTCAGGGATGGCAAATCTTTTTCTGGACAGTGGTTCTGGTCTCCCTGGAGAAGCAGGTTTGGTCCCACTGGGTGAGTTCTATTTTTTTAAAACAACTTTATTGAGATATAATTTACATACCATGAAATTCATCTGTCTAAAATGAACGTATCAGTGATTTTTAGTATGTTCATAGTGTTGTGCATGCCTCATCATCACCGAATTTTAGAACATTTTTATCACCTCCAAAAGAAATCCTGTACTCACTGGCAATCACTCTCCATTTCTCTTCTCTTCCCTTGCAACCACAGGCAATCTATCTTTTGTTTTTATAACTTTGTCTATTGTGGATATGTCACAAAAATAGAATCATACAATGTGTGTGGTCTTTGGTGACTCTCTTCTTTCATGTAGCATAATGCTTTCAAGATCTATTCATGTCTTACCATGTATCAGTACTTCTTTTCTTTTTATGGCTGAATACTATTCCATTGTATGGATATTCTATATTTTATTTACCTGTTTATCAATTACAGGACATTTGGGTTATTTTTACTTTTGACTGTTATGCAAAATGCTGCTCTGATCATTTGTGAACAAGTTTTTGCATGAACCTATGGTTTCATTTTTCTTGGGTGTATACCTAGGAATGAAATTGCTAGGTCGTTTTGAGGAACTGCCAAACTATTTTTCACAGCAGCTGCGCCATTTTTATCATACACTCCCAGCAGCCACATATAAGAGTTTCAATTTCTCCATATTCTTACCAACACTTGCTATCATCTGTCCTTCTGATTCTATCTATCTTAGTGGTTGTAAAGTGGTGGTTGGTGGTTTTGATTTGCATTTCCCTGATGAGTAATGACGTTGAACATCTTTTCATGTGCTTATCGACAATTTGTATATCTTCTTTGGAGAAATATCATTTTATATCCTTTGCCCATTTTTTAATTAGATTGTCTTTTTATTGCTGAGTTTTAAGAGTGCTTTAAAGATTCTGGATACAACTTCCTTATCATGATTTGCAAATATTTTCTCCAATTCTGTGGGTTGTCTTTTCGTTTTCTTAATTCAACCCTGCTAGGGACTTTTCTAGGTTTTGGAACACTGTCTACTGGTACTTCTGACCCTTATCAAATCATAGAACATTAGAAAAAGAAACAAATTTCTATTGAGTACCTTTCGTGAGTTATCCATGTAAATCCCCACAACTGGCCAACGGTATATATTATCATCCCATTTTAGAGTGATAAAACCAAAGCTCAGAAATAAGGCACTTTGACAAAGTCCCTTGCCTCATAAGAATGGAAAAGGAGATTTATCATTTATTTCTCTTTGATGCTAATGGACTTAAAATTATTTTTATTTCAATAGCTTTAGGAGTACAAGTGGTTTTTCGTTATGCGGATGGATAGTATAATGGTAAAGTCCAGGCTTTTGCTGTACCCATCACCCAAATAGTGTACATTGTACCCAAAAGGTGATTTTTCATTTCTCACATCCTCCCACCCTTCCCCTTTCTGAGTCTCTAATGTCCATTATACCACTCTGTATGCTTTTGTGTACCCATAGCTTAGCTCTCACTTATAAGTGAAGACATGCGGTATTTGGTTTTCCTTTCCTGAATTATTTCGCTTAGGATAATGGCCTTCAGTTTCATCCAAATTGCTGCAAAAGACATTATTTCATTTTAATTTTTCCTTTAAAAAGGAGATTTAAAACCATATCCTTGTGATTCAAAATTTATGCTTTTATTCTGTAGTTAGTGGCAGTGGGCACCCTTCTATCACAATGAGTTGACAGTAGATTCATCAGATTTATAAAAATAAAATAGTGATATTGAAGAAACAATTAAGGGCCTGGCCTGAAAGACCATTCACCTAACGTCACCTCCGTTGAAATGAGTGGGAATTGTGAGTATGTTGGAGCCTGGCCTGGGAATGAGAACTCTCAAGTTGAAGCACGTAAGTATTGTTGCTAAGCCATTGTGTTTGCTCTTCCTTTTTGTAGGTGTCGAGACAGCCCCTCATGGCAACTATTTATTATTCAACTTGGCATTGGGGCCTGGGAGCTGGCAGAGTCCGGGGCACTCTGGGATACTCATTATCGCAGCAGATAAAGGAGCTTGAAATCACCAGCTGGCCTGGATTTCCTAGTGAGATTAGGAGAACAGATATTGCTGGGAGGGAAAAAGGGCCATGGGTAATGTCCTGGGAGAATAGCCGATTGTGGAAGGCCAGGAGGGCCCACTTTAAACAATCCTATTTCTCTGGAATATGTCTTTGGGGACATTTGATAAAATAGAATCTCAAGGCTGAAATTATGTAGTTATATGGAGGGGAATGCTCCTAGAAATAAGGTCCTCTACTCTAGCCCACAGTCCCCCTCATGCCTTTTTTTTTTTTTTCTAGAAAAATAACCAGATGATCTTTCTCTGTAGGCAGATACACCAGGTAGGCTTTCCTAAAACTCCCAGGTCAGTTGGGAATGGCCAGTGTTGGAGATAAAGAGTAGCTGGTTTTTCTTCCTGCCCAAGATGCCTCTTTCAGTTCCCAGGCACTTTTTAATCTGGCACAAGCAGCAGAGATCGGTGGAGCAAATGCTCTGGCTATTGGTGAGCTCTTGTTTTAATAGGGTGGTTTTTGAGAGAAGGTTAAAAAGCCTTCAAGTTTCCCCAAAATTTGCTCTGGTGTCCTTATAGAGATGCTTAGGGATGCCAGGGACGGTCGTTTGCTAAATGTTGTTGTAACAGAGGGAGCAGGGTTTGCCAAGGTTTGGGAACCCCTGCTCAAATAAGACACTTTAAATCAGTAATTCAACAATTGCTACACACCTGGTATAGCCTAGGTACTGTGTTAGGTGCTCTGAATCACAGTAGATTCTAAGACACGGCCCCTGTATTCATAGAGCTACTGTATAGTGGGTAGAGGGCACTATCAAGGGATAATTAGATTGACTACTGTAGTTCTGTGGCTGAAATCTGTGAAGGAGGTAAAGTGTTGCATTTTCTGGAAGGCAGATCCAAATCAAATCAGGAGGCAGATCCAAATTAATCCAGGAAAAATTGCATTTTGAATGTAAAGACCTTCCTTTAATGCATTTTCTAAACTCTATGCTGTTTGTTTCTTTGGGCTAAATAAATCTAGGAATCATTAAGCTCCTCATGTCTGCTGCGTGTGTGGGTATGCCAAGAATGCAAGCCCTGACCTTTCTTTAACTAGGCCACATCTCAGAGTTATGTTTGCATTGAGCACCCTTAAGAGATGAACTCCCTCTACGATAAAGAGCAGGCCGGCTTACTGCTTGCTATGTAAGTGGGGGATTCCCTAAGCTCAGGGTTCCTCAGCTTTGATGCAGACTCAATGTATGTGAAGCATCCATCTGGGCCTTAACATGTTGTCACTATGAGACTTGGGGGCCAGGGAGACTGACATGAACTTGCTATTGCTCATGCTGCTTGCCGTGCTGTGAATAATAACATCCTTTGTCTTTGACCCAAAGGGCTTGTGTCTTCAGCGGTGGCAGTCTCATTTATTAGCTTGTAAAATCCTAGGTCCAATTGTGCCCCTTTCACCGTGAAAGGCTGAAAGGCTCTTTCTGTGCTATGCTTGGTTAAAAGGGAAGAAGAGGGCCCCATGGCAAGCTTGTTTGAACCTCCAAGTGTCACAATCACATAACAATACAGTTCTACCTGAGCTGGCATCATCAGAGTGCTAAGAGAGATAATCTGAAATGAAATGAGATGGATTATTCTAGAACAGAGGTTTCTAAAGTGTTTTCATGTTGATAGCTGAACGCTTTTTTCCCCAAGTAATTTATAAGGAACTACAATATATACAAAGATCTCAGTTATAAAACTTCTGTTTTAAGGATACATTTTGGATTTGAAGGCTACTTAAATTTTTGTAATTTAGTTATATATGAAAGAACATCCCTAATTCTGCTTTGGTGGGAGTTGATCTGTAAGGCAGCCCAGGCATTCTTGTGCTGGTTTAAATACAAGGTGTTTGGCAGTGGAGGGCTCCTGACAGGGAAGGCAGCTAATTCTCCACCCACAAGCTTCATAGGGAGGACTTCATCTTTGTGTATTTACCACATTCTTCCATCTGCCCTTTGGAGACCTGATTTATCAGTACAGCAGAAGTGGCTTCTCAGGGCTGACTCACATTAACTGTGCACAGGAGATTGATGTACAAACTAGCATCATATTTAAGGGATGTATTATACAAAGAGAACTAGAAGAGTTTTGGAACCAGAGAAATTACCTAGGGCACTGAATTGGCATAGATACTCAAGTTTGTGGTCTAAGCAGGAGTTGGCAAACTCATCTGGGGGGCAAATATGGCCCACAACCTGTTTCTGTGTGGCCCCTGAGCTAAGAATGGTTTATACATTTTCAGTGGCTGAAAAAAAAGTAAAGAATGCTGTTTTATAATATGTAAAAATCATAAGAAATTCAAATTTCAGTGTCCATAAATAAAGTTTTGTTAAAATAGAGCCATTCAAGTGAATAGACTCGTTCATTTACATCTTGCCTATGGCTGTTTTCATGCTGCAACAGCAGCACTGAGTAGTTGAGACAGGGACTGTAAGGCCTGCTAAGCCTAAGATATTCATCTCTGACCCTTTATAGGAAAAAGTCTAGAGTCGTGATTCTTAAAATGCAATGTGCATACAGATTTTCCAGAAAGCTTATGAAAAGGTAGATTCTGATTTGGTGGGTCCGGAGGAGGGGTCTGAAATTCTACATTTCTAACCAGCTCCCAGCTGATGCTACTGGTGTCTGAGTGGCAGGCATAGAACCGCTTTTCCACTGGGTGGCACTTGGATGGCCCAACTTCTTGCCCCTGTAGGGTAGATTTTGATCTGATCATCCTCTGCTCTTTACATGGTCTTTCTCCAGACTGGGTACAACACACTAGCATACACTTCCACATGTTAAACTGTTTCAGTCTGCCTTCCTAAGGCCATATCCAATCTATCTGGATTAAAGAAGATTCTTGGCTTATTCCCATGTGTGGTTACCGCCTAGCACATCCACAGTGTCTGTACATTTCACTGGTTGAAGTCTCAGAGAGAAATCTGAAACCCATATTGTTTGGGGGAGCCTCATTGTTGACATCATGCCACAACCTACATTCCTAGATCCAGTGGGCATGGCTGGATGTTGCATTGAGAAAGAAGACTCTTGGAATTCACAATTAGAAGGACATTTACTTTCTTTCTGAATAATATCTCTCAACAATCCTTCAAAAACTTTTCAGGGCCTAGCACCCAGGACCTGACACTCAGTAGATGAGATATTTAAGAAATGCATGACTAGACATCTAATAAATTCCCAGCATTCAGCATTATTCAACCTTCCTAGGGCTTCAGCCGGAAGAACCAACTTGCCATTTCCCAAACTGGCTGTAGATTTTCATATTTCTCTGTTTCCTCAATGAGTTTTCCTTTTATGGGAAGGCCCTTTCCTACTTTCTGTCCCTGGCAAATGACTTCTCCAAAAGGTAATTCATTCAAATGACTCCTTTTGCCAGAAGCCATTCCCATCTGCCCCAGGTGATGTTGTTAGCACTCCCCTGCGTTTCTGTTGCTTTCCATTCCATGCATCCCAGATTAGGACCACTCACCCATATGACATCTTCGTTCAAATTAGGGAAAGTCACCCCTCCTACTTAGCTGACACAGTCCTACACCAAGGCCTTGGAGAGAGGAGTGTGTGAGAGTTGTTGGGGAGAGAGAAAGAAGATGGAAAGAGAAAAATGTTCGATAATAACCTAAAAGGATATAGGCCTTCAAGTTTAGAAAACACTTTAGCATGTATTGGTGTATTAGATCCTGTATGCATGGATGTGAAGATAGTAGTCCTCTTATATGTCAGGTATATCAGACAGGTTTTCGTTATTTTGCAGGTGGGAAACTGAGACTCAGAGAGGTGGTTTGACTAACTTATGGTCACACAGCTCATAGATCTTAGAGCTGAGTTATAAATCCAGCTCTCTTCCCTGATCCCTGTTTGTGACATGCATAGTTTGGCTTTCAGAGGAGAGTGTCATTCCTCTTTAAGGGATGATTGAGAGAGCTGCCCCAGGAGAGAGGAGGAACTTCCATGTGGTTGTTGTATTAGCTCAGCTCTGAATGGTTTCTTCTGTTTAATAAACCTTGTTAATTTTACTACTGCTTGTTCTTGGCTCCACCACACAGCAGTGGTTTAGGCAATATGTTCAAAAAATGTGCTAATTACAGGCTGTAATTTTCTTCCATCCTAAAATAAATACTTAGCATTTTAGTACTTGGAGAGGGAAATAGTTTAGTGGAGCTAGAGGAGTCACAAAGCTTGGGGGCTGTTGGGAGGGGCTGGAGAACATGGAAGCAGAATGTGCAAGGATAGAAAAAAATAGAAGTTTTTGGAAGGCTGTGGTGTCTGGGGTCTATTTACTGGGAGTGGTGGTATGTATGTGGGTGTGTGCAAGTTTGGGGGATACTTGGGGGATGCTGTGCAGAGAGAGGTAGAGGGAAGGGGGTGCTTGCTACCTGCTCACCAAACTCTGTTCCTCTCTTCCGTGGTGCAATTCTGCCATTCAAGAAGTGTTTTGTTTTGGTGTTTTTTTTTTTTTTTTTTTGAGCTGAGCATGGTAGCTTATGCCTGTAATCCCAACACTTTGGGAGGCTGAAGTGGGAAGATTGCTTGAGCTTGGAAGTTCAAGGCCAGCTTGGGAAACACCAGGCTTTCAGCAAATGCTCCTTGAGTGTGTGAAGTACTGTACTGAGCAGCATAGAATTGGACACTGTTGACCATATCATTCCTTAGTTGATGAGATCTGGGCCCTCATAAGCCCTCATGTTTGGACAGTGCCTCCTGGTTTACAGAGAGCTTCCTTGAACATGATCTCAGCTCAGCATCACAATAACCCTCTGAGATGAAAGGGGATAGGGAAAGAACAGGAAGGAACTAACAGGAACTGTGGGAGTTCAGAATGAGGGATTATTTCTAGCTGCAGGAGGGACCCACAGAATTCTCCTGAGAAAGTGGCATTGAGATGGGCTTTTAAAGAAATGTGAGAGAGCAGAGAACACTATTCCAGGTGGAGGCCACATCGTAGGCAAAGTCACAGAGATGTAAAAGCGTGGGTGTGTCTATGGGACTAGGGGAGGTGATCAGTGGGGCTGGAGTATAGGCTGCCTGCAGGAGAGTGTGGGAGGCCAGGCTGAAAACAACCACAGGGCTCAGAGAGCAGCATCATTTCATTAGGATCATCATCTTCACTCCCCTCTTTAAAAACACTTCCAGACCACTTGCTATATGCCAGGCACTTGGCTAGGTATGGGAGACACAAATGATATTATGTGCAGTTCCTGCCTTGAGGACATTTACAACCCACCGAGGAGAACTGCCACACACACACCAACCTTAAACGAAATGCATAGAAGTTACTTGGAAAGTGTGCACTTCCATTTAACATGTGCATGTTCAGAAGAACGGAGGCCTGCAAGAGTTCCCTTTTCACATGTACTTGGAGCTTTCCATTGAAGGGCCCTCTAATTAAGTCTTTGGGGAGGCAGTGCAGCACAGTGGTTGCAACCACAGTCTCTGGAGTCTGAAGGCCTGGGTTGAAATTTGGGCAGCAGCACTGACGACCTACAACTCCCTGGTGGAGTCTTTTTTTTTTGAGACGGAGTCTCGCTCTGTCGCCCAGGCTGGAGTGCAGTGGCGCAATCTCGGCTCACTGCAAGCTCCGCCTCCCGGGTTCATGCCATTCTCCTGCCTCAGCCTCTCCGAGTAGCTGGGACTACAGGCGCCCGCCACCACGCCCGGCTAGTTTTTTGTATTTTTAGTAGAGACGGGGTTTCACCGTGGTCTCGATCTCCTGACCTCGTGATCCGCCCGCCTCGGCCTCCCAAAGTGCTGGGATTACAAGCGTGAGCCACCGCGCCCGGCCTCTGGTGGAGTCTTTAGTTCTCTATCCTTGGTGATATGGTTTGGTTTTGTCCCCACCCAAATCTCATCTTGAATTATAGTTCCCATAATTCCCTCGTGTTGGGGAGTGACCCACTGGGAGACAATTGAATCATGGGGACGGTTTCTCCCATACTGTTCTCATGGTAGTGAATAAGTCTCATGAAATCTGGTGGTTTTATAAGGAGAAACCCCTTTCACTTGGCTCTCTCTCTTTGCCTGCTGCCATCCACATAAGACGTGACTTGCTCCTCCTTGCCTTCTGTCATGATTGTGAGGCCTCCCCAGCCATGTGGAACTGTAAGTCCATTAAACCTTTTTTTCTTCCCAGTCTTGGGTATGTCTTTATCAGCAGTGCGAAAACAGACTAATACACTTGGTGACCTTGTCTATAAAATAATGATCCAAAGGCAACCTGGTTGATTGGGTTGTCATATCAGCTGAGACAATGCAGAGAAATAGTACCATGCATGATACCCAATTAACCCAATAGCAAATAAGTAAGCACGATGCTGCTGGCTGTGGCTTACATACTGTGGCTGAGCTGAAGTAGAGTCTCTGAGCAAGGAGGGCACCATGGAACATGTTCTTCTGGGAGTCCCACTCTGAAAGCAAAGCTGGGTGAGTGTGCAAGGTCGTTGTGGTGCTGTGAAGTCATTGTGGAGCCTGGCTAGCATATCTTTGCTTAAAGGAGTAGGGGTTTCTTAATAAGTCAGGTGTTTCTTGTAGACACTCCCCACCCCCAGTAGTGCTGGAATGTGCAGAGGATGTTTTGAATGTGTCACCACTGATAGTTACATGCCGTCCTGTTGCAGTGCGTTTCCAGGAGCTAAACCAAGGCCAGGGTCAGGGAGCCCAGCTTTGTGCCAGCGGATGATACATTCCTCTGAAATACACCAGCTCCTTGAGAGCTTCCTTCAATTATACTGCCCCGCGTGAGTTTGCACACCCTCACGCACAATTGGCTTTCCTCTCTTAGGAGTTTGGGATATTTCAAGGCTTGCTAATCAGCTGTGTTTATTAGATAGCCTTTGTTTTCCCCTTCTAAGACAGGAAGCTCATTAGAAACAACCACAAACTATCAACTTTCAACCCAGAGTTGAAAATGTCCCCTGAGAATTGGGGATATTTTTCAAGGGAGTCATGTTCAGAGGCACAGCCCAACTCAGGGTAGCTAAGCTGACAAGTAGGCTCTAAGTAATCCACATTCCAAGGATTTTGAGGTTCCCGTGAGATGAATGCTTTCCCTCCATGATTATACCTCGCAGCTGGAAATATGGGGAAAAGCTGGGGCAAACTATAATACAGCAGGTAGTGACAACAGCCCTGGAGCCAGATGAAATGGGCTCATGTTCTGGCTTAGCGGTTTACTAATTATGTGACCTTGGGCAAGTCACTGACCTTCAAATTCCTCATCCTTAAATAGGGGTAGGCCGGGAGGGTGACTCATGTCTGTAATCTCAGCACTCTGGGATTCTGAGGTGGGTGGATTGCTTGAGCACAGGAGTTAGAGACCAGCCTGGGCAACATAATGAGACCCCGTCTCTACAAGAAATTTTTAAAAAATCAGCTGGATGTGTGATGGTGTGCACCTGTGGTCCCAGCTACTTAGGGGGCTGAGTCAGGAGGATTGCTTGAGCCTGGGAGTTTGAGACTGCTATGAACTATGATTGAGCCACTATACTTCAGCCTGGGTGACATAGTGAGACCCTGTCTGAAAAAAAAACAAGGGTAGTACTACCCACTTCATAGGATTATTGTGAGCTTTACATGAAGGCCTTGCATGATTGTTAGTTATTATTATTTATAGTGGCTTTCATTTATTCATTCATTCCTTTACTCAACTGATACTGATTTGGTACTTTCTATGTGCCAGGTGTTGTGTTTGGTGTAGGAACTATGTAATAAAATGAGATCTTGTCCCTGCTCTTGAGGAGGTCACCACTCAATGGGAGAGAAAACGTGTACACAGATTTTATGAAACCGTGTGAACAATGCATGCAACAGGCTTTGGGAGCACAGTGGGGGGACACCTAGCTCTAGTTGATGATGTTTATGGTAGTGATAGCCCAAGTGTACCACGATGGAAGAAATAATGATGGTGATGATGAGGATGTTGGTCATGCTGGTAATGGTTTGCTTGTAAGGATGGTAGTGATGATGGGGACTATGAGATGGTGGTGATGGTTGTGGTAGTAATGATTCCAGCAGGATGTCATAATGGTAACAGAGACAGATTCATGATAGTGGTGACCATGATGGTGGTGATAGTGGTGATGGTTTACCATGAGGATGGTAGTGAAGATGGCATTGCTGCTGATAGTGGTGATGGTGGCCATACAATGGTAATCAAGATGTCAGTAACAGGATTGTAGTCAAGATGATAGTAAATGATACAGTGGTGATGGTGATGGTGAGGGTGGCAATGGTGGTATTAATGTTTTGAGAAAGGTTGGTACTAGAGATGGTATAGATGATGGTGGCAGTGTGATGGTGGTAGTGGTAGCAATGACTGTGATAGGATAGCAGTAATGGTGTGATGGCAGTGATCATGGTAAGAGCAAGTAGAGGTGGCATTGATTTGCCCTGAGGATGCTAGTAAAGATGGTAGTGATGACCATGTGGAGGTGGTGGTGGTGGTGGCATGATGTGAGAAGACAGTTGTTCTCTTCCTACCCTTCCCAAGATTATGATTAAGAAAATCCCAAACATGATATTATTTCATCTGTAAATGTAAACTATATCTTTAAATTTAAATTTTCTAACTTTGTTGCTAGTGTGTAGACATGAAAATGGTTTTTGAAAATTGACATAAGATCTAGTAACCTTGCAGGTCTCTCGTCATTTATACTGATTTGTCTGCAGATTCAGTGGGGTCTTCTACATAGACAATCATATCATCAGCTAATAGAATTTTGTTTCTTTCTTTTTAATATTTGTGCCTTTTATTTATTTTTCCTGGAGGATTATATGATGTCTTCCAGTTTAGTGTGAAAAAGAGGTAGTGAGAATGGTATCTGTCTTTTTCCTGATTTTAATTGTAATAATTCTAACATTTTACAAATATCAAATATTAAAATAATGCTTATTACAGGTTTAATAGGTATCCTATATGAGGTTATGAAACTTTGTTCTGTTGTTATCCTGGTTTGCTAAGATATTTTTTTGATTGTTGTTTAATTATGAATATTTGTTGAATTTTATCAAAGGCTTTTTCTGTTTGTACTGAAAAGATTATATGGTGCTTTGGGCACTTCCCATGTATGACTTCAGAGTTGCACAGCCTTAATTTTTTTCTTATTTCAGCCACTGATGCAGTGACCAATTTTGTGTGAGCACTGATCAGTTTCACACAGGTGCACCCTGACAGCAATTAACCTTTGGGTCTCACTGCATGCCTCTTCCTGTCTCTGTTGATGCCGCAGTGGGAAACAGTATGAGAACCATTTGGCACTCACCAAAATTTATTCATTGAGAAAAAGGATTTGTCATTCATCTGTATAGACAGTGCTGAAATGCATTTTACATGGCCATTCATGCAGTCCCATGGGCTTGCGTCACTCATGCAGCAGCGGCTTGATAATTTGTCTTGGTGTTAGTTTTCTCTCCTTTCTGACTCTCCTTTCTTCTTACCGCTCACTCTTGCTCTCTGGTTTTCCTGCCTCAGAAAAGTACTCACACTTTATCCTTTGTTTCTGGGGAACTCAGAATATAATTTTTTTCTCTTTTAGTCTATTTATGTGTTGAATTACATTTATAAAGTTTCTGATGTTAAATTACCCATGCATTTCCTTGGATAGGTCAGCCTGGTCACAAAGTTATACTTAAAAAATTTTTTTTATTACACTATTTGGTTTGGAAATTTCACATCTGTGTTCATGAGTAAGACTGATGTATTATTTTTCTTTTTTAAACCTTCTTTGTCTGTTTTTGATGTCAGTGTTATATTAGCCTCACAAAATAATTTGTAGAATGTTCTTTCTTTTCAATTACCTGGAAAAGATATTTGAATATTTGAATGGTTTGTTCCTTGAAAGTTTGTGAAATGTATTCTATGAAATAGTTTGGGCTGGGTATTTTTCAGAAGGATTTATATTGCTGATTAAATTCCCTTAACAATTATAAGATTATACAGGGTTTCTATTTCTCCTTGAGTCAGTTTTGGTTATTTAGCTTTCCTAGGAATTTATATATTTTAATCTATACATCAAATTTATTAACATTAAATTTAAATGTATTAATATTAAATATTCACTTATTTTCAGTTTGTATGATAGTTATATTCTTCTTTTATTCTTAATATTTCTTACTTATATGTTTGTTTGTTTGCTTTTGATCAGGCTCACTACTGGTTTATCAGTGTCTTTAGTCTTCTCAGAGAACAAATTTCCAGCTTTGTTGACCTTTTTCCTTATGTTTTTGTTTTATATTATGTTGGTATTATTATTCTATTCTTTTAATAACTTCTTTAGTTGGTTGCTCAGCTCATTAATTTTAAGCCTTCCTTCTTTCCTAATACAAACATTTCAGGGTATAAACCTGTTTTGAAGTATTGTTTTCACTGCACCCTGTATTAATATATAGTTTTATTGTTAGAATTGAGTTCTGTGTACTTTTAAATTTCCATTTTGGCTTCTCTTTTCCCCATGAGTAATTTATAAGTTTATTTTCATAATTCCTAGTGTGTTTAAATTTTTTATTGATGTCTAACTTAATTGCATTGTAATTAAAAAATACCTACTATCGGATACTCATTTTTAAAAATTCATTGAGACTTTAAGTATTGCATGGCAATTTTAAAGTAAATGTTTTATGTTTTATGTGTGTTTGAGACACACATCTTCTAATTATTGGAAGTAGGATTCTAAATATGTCCTTAAATCAAGTTTGTCAATGGATTGTTAGGATTTTCTGCATTTTTTGTTTTTTCATTTGCTTGATCAATCAATCATTGAGATGATGGTTTTGCTGATTTTCTCCCCATAGTTCTGTCAATTTTTGATCTATATAATTTGAGATTATTTTAGTAAATATGTGCATATTTAGTATTGTTATATTAAAATGGTTAAACTTTGTAGCAGTTTGCACTTCTCTATCATTGTACTTACACAGTCTATTGTAATTACCTAATTATAAGTTCACATCTCCCACAGACTATAATTTCTGGGAGTTCATGCAACAAATCTGAATTGTTCAGCTAGCACAGTGCTCAATTAATAATTGTTAAATGAATGGATGCATGAATGAATTGTCCTCTACCTTTCTGATATAGCAAATGATTTACACTGGATTCTATATAACAGAATCTCTTGTTTTGTGCCTAAATATATGTAGGAGTGTCAGATTTGCAATGCATATGAAGCTAGATCTCAAACATCCATATCTTGGTGTAGAAGGCCTCTTCATTTTACAAAGAGCTCATCTGCTGAGGCATTTCTTGTTACAGAATTTTGATGGTGACTGTGTTTCCACTTGGTTGACAATCTTTTTTCCTACCCTTCTTTTTTTTTTTTTTGAGATTTCCATTTGGAGAAAACAGAAAGTCAGCAGATTCTTTCTGTCCCTTGAGTTAATATCAAAGCGCTGATGAAGGAAAAGAGGGAGAGTGAATCTATATAGGACAATGGAAAATCCCCTTTCCATATTTTGTCTGGAGGATCTGAGATTAGATTGGGAGTTTCTTTAGCCTTGGTATGAAAGAATACAAAGGACTTTAGCTCTAAAAGTATTTAAAGCCATTTTTGTCACCAACAGGATAGACCAAATGAAAGCTCCTTCCTCCCTTGGTCCCAGGTGTAGATTTGGGGAAGTGGGCAGCTATTTCAAATCTATTACAAAAACACTTTGAGTGAGCACCTCCTCTGGCCCAGGTTTTATGCTAAACACCATGGTTGCAAAGAGGCATAAGACTCTTCAAGGAACTGAAGCTCTTTGGGTGGGGGAAAGGGTAACAGGTTTTGTACAGTTATTAGCAAGTTCAGTGGCCTCACAAACCTGCCCTTTGAGTGGCTTCTTAGATACTCTGGGCTACAAGAGCCTGAGCAGGCTCAACAACAACAATTTTTGTGTGCATGTGGCATGAATCATTACAAATAACTTTATATTCATTATATTTTTTGTTCTTCACAACACCTCCTAGGAGCTGACTTTTATAAATTTTACTTTATTATTATTTTTTTGAGATGGAGTCTTGCTCTGATGCCCAGGCTGGAGTGCAGTGGTGTGATCTCAGCTCACTGCAACCTCGACCTTCTGGGTTCAAGTGATTCTCCTGCCTCAGCCTCCCAAGTAGCTTGGATTATAGGAACCTGCCACCATGCCCTGCTAATTTTTCTATTTTTAGTAGAGATGGAGTTTTGCCATGTTGGCCAGGCTGGTCTCAAACTCCTGACCTCAAGTGACCCTCCCACCTTGGCCTCCCAAAGTGCTGGGATTATGGGTGTGAGCCACTGTGCCCAGCCTGTAAATTTTATTTTTAATTGACAAATAATTATATGTACTATATATTTATGGGATATGATGTGATGTTTTGATATATGTTTATATTATGAAATGACTAAATCAAGCTAATTAACAATTTCATCACCTCACATATCTTTTTTTGGTGAAAACATCTAAAATCTATTATTTTAGTAATTTTGAAATATACAGTGCATTATTATTTATTATAATCACCATTCTGTGCAAAAGATCCTGAAAGCTTGTTCCTCCTGTCTAACTGAAATTTTGTGTCTTTTGATCAACATATCCCCTTTCTCCATTCGCCTTCATCCCCCAGTTTCTGGTAACCACCATTCTTCTGTATACTTCTATGGGTTTGACTTTTTAAAATTCTACACGTAAGTGATGGACATCATGCGGTGTTCATCTTTCTATGTCTGGTTTATTTCACTTAGCATGATGTTCCCCAGGTTCATCTGTGTTTTCACAAGTGACAGAATTTCCTCCTTTTAAAAGGCTGCATAGAATTCAATTGTGTGAACATACTACATTTTTTTTTATCCATTCATTGATAATGGACATGTAGATTGCTTCCATATTTTGGCTATTGTGAATAGCCAAATAAATGTGGGAGTGTAGATATTTCTTTACCATATTAAGTTCCTTTCTTTTGGATTATACACCCCAAAGTGGGATTGCTTGGTTTTCTGGGGAACCTAGGAATTATCTTTTATTGTTCTTATTTTGCTAATTAGCAAACTGAGGCTCTGAGAGACTCTTTGCAATTAGGGCTTGACTCCAACCTGGTTGATAAGTAATAAAAAAAAGGTAACGTTTACTAAGCTCCTACTACGTGCCAGATGCTGTTCTGTTTTAATGCATTATTGCCTTTAATTCTCAGTAACAATCCTGTAGAATGTTCTTACCATTTTCCTGTCCTCACCTCCTTTTTGCAGATGATAAAAGGATGCATAGAGAGATTAGGACAACTGCGTAAAGCTAACAGGTGCCAGTGGTAGATTTTAAACCCAGAGAGTCAGGCTCTGTAGAACTTACACCTCAATGTTTACATAAGCAACATGATTTAGTATAATAGCTTGGAAGCTCAAGACTCCATTTTGAGCCCTAAATCTGCCTCTCATCTTTTTGCTACTTAAAGTGTGGTCCACGGACCAGCAGCCTTAGCCTCACTTGGGAGCTGTTAGAAATACAGGATCTGAGCTCCACCCCAGACTGACTGGGTCAGAATCTTCATCTTACTTAGATCTCCAGATGATTCACCTGCTCACTGAAGGTGAGCTTTGCCCAAATCACAGAATCTCTCTCGGCCTCAGTTTCTCCAACTGTAAAATGAGGACAGCATCTGCATCTGCCCCTTCTCAGGGCTGCTATGGAGATCAAAAGGCAGGAGGTATGTGGAAAGGTGTTGTAAATTGCATAGTGTTCTACAAAGGTCAAAACCAAACAGTGAACCAGAGCATTAAAGCTTTAGAGACAAGTCGACAAATAGATAATGCCTTTTATCCCCAAGGCTTGGCTGGGCAGGAACTCACAGTGCTGTGTGTTATACAAAATAACCAGACAGAAGAAATGCCTTTTACAAGCAGTTCCTGGAAATTTCTAGCTTTATCAAGGAATTTGGTTTCTCCAGTTCACTGCCTAGTGAAAATAGCTGCTCCTTAATAAGACCCAGATGTTGACACAGCCACTCACCTTCCCCATTGCATGGATGCGTTTCATACTGAATTTCACCTAAGGAATTTTAGACTTTAAAGATAATAATCAAAACCACTGCTAGCTTCCCTTTGGGATTCTTGCTGATTTGGGAGATCAAAGATGTCCCAACAATACAATGAATGTAGACAGAAAGTGAGATTTCTTGCCTACTAACAAAAAGATGAATGCAGTATAACAATGATCGTTTTAGCACTTTTGTCCCCAGGTAGTTCTGCTTAAAGTAGGTTCTCCTCTCACATATTTTTATAATTTCCCCAACTATCCTTCTTTGCCTCATGCTATCGGCAAACGTGGCTGGTGCACTAACAACGTTAGCTTCTGTTTCAAACGCAATTAAATGGATGCCCTTGCTGGTTAATTCTTGGCATACCTAAAAAATACTTTCTCTACATCTAGGAAAAGTATGAGATGTTTAAATTCCAAACAATGAATGATTCCCAAGGGCATCTCACACGGAGTTTCATGGGATGGGAATCTGGCTCAAAGGAAGGGCGTCCTCCATGGTGGCCCCTCACTTTTTCTGGAGGCAGCCTGATTTGACTTTCTGTGAGTGGCTGAGAAATAACATAACTCTTGACTTTGGGGAGAGCTCTGCACTCTTGCAGACCCACATAGAGAGACCAGGCTGTTTTCATTACGCACTTGCTGGAATGCATGGGTTCTGCTATAGGTCACCAGGGATTTCACAAACCCCAAAGCAAGAATGGCAGAAATTTGACTTTTAGAGACCCTGCCACTCTTCAATTTGCTATATGCTTTCCTCCCCTTCTTTAATGAAACTATTGAGGGAGATAGTCTTGAAATTGTTTTTAAGGGCCAGATAAGTAGGAAGTTTTCTCACTGAGGCCTTCCTTCCCCAGGCAAGGGTATCCTGTGAGCATGGCCATTAGCCCCAAGACAGAGAGGCATATAATGGGTTGGTGCAAAAGTAATTATGGTTTTGCCATTAAGAGTAATAAATGGGAAGCTTCTGGTTTGGGCCTTGGTTGCACCCCAGCTTTGCCACTTACCAGCAGTGAGACTTGGGCGATTACTCAGAGTCTTCTGAGGCTCTGTTTTCTGGCTGTCAAAATGGCAAGCAACATCTCAGAGGGTCCTTGTGGAGATTACATGAACTCCTGGCTCATGCTATTGATAATCTGTGGATTTCTCTAGAAAGATATTGTTTTCTTTCCTATGGGACGCCATCACTGCCAAACTTTATTTTGAGTTGTATTGTTTTTAAACTATATAAGAAGGACAATAAATATTTGGTCTACTTAAAAGAGCAGGCAAGACTGGGCGTGGTGGCTCACGCCTATAATCCCAGTACTTTGGGAGGCCGAGGCAGGTGGATCACGAGGTCAAGAGATTGAGACCACCCTGGCCAACATGGTGAAATGCCGTCTCCACTAAAAATACAAAAATTAGCTGGGCGTGGTGGCGTGCACCTGTAGTCCCAGCTACTCAGGAGGCTGAGGCAGGAGAATCGCTTGAATCTGGGAGGTGGAGGTTGCAGTGAGCCAAGATCATGCCACTACATGCCAGCATAGGTGACAGAGCGAGACTCCATCACAAAAAAAAAAAAAAAAGAGGAGCAGGCTAGATAATGCTGTAAACCCAGGTCGACATCAGAGGCTGCTCTCAGTGGGAACTTCAGGCCCACCCAGACCATTTCAACAAATGTGTATGGAGTTCTTGCTCCAGTGCAGGCACTGTGTGTGTGAGGGGCTTCCATTACAAGAGTGGATGAGACACTGGTCCCTATGGTTAAGAGGCTGAAAGTTAGTGGGGGAAAATAAGTAAACTGGCAATTACAAAACAGGGAGATAAATGCCACAATGAGGAAAAGAAAAGGTGCTAAGAACGCTGGTAGAGACCTGCAAGGTAGGGGAAGATGTCTAAGACATTTGTCTAAAAGACAAATGAGACAGACCAGGGAATGCCTGTGCAAAAATCTAGAGAGATTGTCAGTAGGACCTCTTGGAGAAGCAGCAGCCCCTCGCTCTGATCTTGCTCTGATAAACTAAACAGAGTTAAAGGCTTTTGATGATGAAAGTGCAGGAAGCTTCATGCCAAGTTCTGACATACTGAGTGAAGCCAGCAGAATCATAGAAAGTAGAATTGTATAGCTGGAAGGGCCTGTTACAATTCTCTCAAATAACTAGGTCATTCAAGTTCTATCTCCTCCACAGGCATTCTCGGATCTTCATGGGGTCACTTTGTTATTCCCCAGCCTTGCCTTGCTGTCTTGAATCTCCATGCCTTTGTTCTCTCCATGCCTCAAACCTCTCCTTGCCAAATCTGGCTTATTCATACATGTCTTTTGAGACTCAGTTTAAATGCCCTTTGGTTTCTTCATTCATGAATCATTCCTTCACAACTCACTGTATCAGTTAGTTATTGCCGCAATCATGCTGCATAACAAATAAGCATACAACCACAGAGGCATACAATGGTTAGCACTTTTTAGCTCAAACGGCTGGGTGTTGGCCAAGGGCTGCTGATGGAGCCTGGGCTCAGTGGGAAGACCCTGCTCTGCTCCATGTATCTCTGACCTTTCTCCTTGGACAAACAGCCTAACCTTGCTTGGGATGCTCTTCTTGCAATGATGGCAGAGCTGCTATAGGGAAAACAGAAAAACACACAGGCCCAAAAGGCCCAGGCTTGGAACTAGCATTCCATCACTTTTCTTGTATTCCACTGGCCAAAGCAAGTTGCATGGCCAAACCCAAGTTCAAGGAGCAGGAAAATGTACCCTGCCCCTTAAGTGGAAAGAAGTGCAAAGTCACATGGCAAAGGGCAAACTGGGACCAAGAATGCAGTCTACCACATTAACCTTTGTATCTCCAGTACTTGACACGTGATAGGAACCCAGTATGTGCTTCTGACCTGCAATGAGAAGACTAAGCCAAGAATGGTAAAATGACTTGCCCAAGTAACCTGACAGCAAGACAGATCAATAGAAAGTGTAAGGTAGGAAGCATTCAGTAAGAAGAATAAAGCTGGAGAGGGCTTTCCCAATGATTTAGGCTGATTCCTTCTTTTTATAGATGCTCTAGAATATGAGTGAGATTGAGTTACTCATTTAAGATAATATAGTTCATCCATGACCCAGCTTGCCTTGAAGTGAAAAATGCCCTGTGCTCTTCTGAGCCCCTCTGGTATGGCATCTGTGAAGTTGGAAGCTGGAGCTAGTTGAGGGCCTATCAATATGATGGGGGTTTTCCCCTTCTTCACTGCCCCTTCATCTTTCTTTCTTTCTTTCTTCACTGCCCCTTCATCTTTCTTTCTTTCTTTCTTTCCTTTCTTTTTTTTTTTTTTCCACTGCCCCTTCAGAAACAAGAATATGAAAAGGGATTCTTTGGTAATGGAACTCAATCCCAACCAATGAAGAGGAATCCCATCTTGGCAGTGTGAAAAATCTGCTTTTCTGAAAAATACTTCACTTAAAAGATCGAAGGAACTCTTTCCTCTAGACAGACCCCCAAAACATAATCCTATTTCTACAGTCCTATTGATGGAGGGTAGATCTGGCAGAATTTATTATTAAATTCACCCACTGTTAACCAGCCAAGCACACTCAGATAATTCAGAATAATGCACAAAAGATCCCTTTTTTAAACATTTGAGTCCCATCTTTCAGCACTCACAGAGTCCATATAGCATTGAGGGATTTGGGAGTGACTCTGCCTCTCTTTTTAGCTCATCCTCCAACTTCCCATAGTTATAGATCCCTTTCTTTCACCTGCCCTAGTGGTGTCCTTTCTCATGGTGACTTTGATGATGAAAATGTCTTTTTCTTTAACCTTCTCTCCTCTTTTCCCTGCCTTTAGATTTTCATAGAGGATTTACCAGGTATTTCTATCACTTATACTGATGTTATGCTAAAAGGGTTCCTGGCTCTTCATCTGCTTTACCAAAAGTGATCTTTCTGTTTTGCTTGTATTTAAAAAGCATAACTGAGCTTTAATATCATAAGCATAAGTCGGTGAGTGAGGTCAGAGTGATGGTGACAGTGATGGTAATGATGGTAGTGGTAGAGGTGGTAATGCAGGTAATGGTGGTGATGGTAATGCTGTGGTGGTGATGGCAGTTGCAGTGATAGAGGTGGTAGTGTGGGTGATAATGATGGCAGTGATAGAGGTGGTAGTTGTGGTAGTGGTGGCAATGGTGATGGTGGAGGTGGTGGTGGTCATGATGGTGGTGGTGGTGGTGATAATGATTGTGGTGGTGGTGATGGCAGTGGTGGCGATGGCAGTGGTGGCCGTGGTGATGGTGGTTGTGGTGGTGGTTCTAATGGTGGTGGTGGTTGTGATGGTGGCAGTGGTTGTGATGGTGGTGGTGATGGTGAGGTGGCAGTGGTGATGGTGATGGTGGTAGAGGTGATGGTGATGGTGGTAGAGGTGAAGGATTTAGTGGAGGTGGTGGTGGTGATTTTGGTAATGAGTGAGGTTGGTGGTAGTGGGGTGGTTCATTTGCATTACTGATTAGTAATAAACTTAGTGGGGTAATAAACTCCAACCTTACCCACTTTCACAATGTAGTTCATGGTCTTGTTTTCACACTGTGTCACTTAAAAACCAGCACTCTCAACAACAGAGTAATTTGTTGTTACTAGCTATACCTTTAACTACAGTCAATGCTGTCCACAAATGTAATTGAAAAATTATCGGAAAATCGTCACTTTGGGATGATATGCTTGGGGATCAGCTTCCTTATTTTACATATCTGAGTTTTTGTTTCTTCATGTTAAATCTGGCCTCAACTCCCTCAGAACAAACCAGATAATGCATGTGAAAGCCCACAGGAATAATAACATCTACTATTTGTTTAGCACTACTCAATGAGAATATTGAGAAGTTCACCTACATTACTGATAATTTGGAAAACAATTCTGCAGGCATTGTTTTGTATTATTTACTTTTATTGCCTCAATTCAGAAAGGATTTACAAGCTTATCAGTATATCTAAAATACATAAAATGGTATTATGGAAAAACAAAACAAAACAAGAATGTAGATTAATGTGGAGCCAGCAAAAAGACTGAAAAGTCCAGGCTAATGACATCCTATTTCCAGGGCCCCAAATTGGGCCCTTGAATTTCTAGCAGCCATTTTGAAAAGGGAAACTGTCAGTTACACAAGTCATCTCTCTTAAGAAAAAAGCCTGCTTGTTTGGTAGATCAACGTCCATATTACCCAAAGCAAACTATGGATTTAATGAAATCTGTATCAAAATGCTAATAGTATTCTTCATTGAAATAGAAAAAAAGCCCTAAAATTGGCATGGAATCACAAAAGACCCTCAATTATCAAAGCAATCTTGAACAAAAATGGACAAAGCTGGGAGGTGTCATACTACCAAACTTCAAAATATACTACAAAACTATAGTAACCAAAACAGCGTGGTACTGGTATAAAAACAGACACATAGACCAATGAAACAGAACAGAGAGCTCAGAAATAAATCTACACACTTACAGTCAACTGATTTTTGACAAAGATTCCAAGAACACCTGGTGAAAGAACAATTTCTTCAATAAATGGTGTTGAGAAAACTAGATATCCACATGCAGAAGAATAACATTTTCTTTTAAATGTAATTTGGTTTTAGAGAGAGAGGTTCACTCTGTTGCCCAGGCTGGAGGGTAGTGGTACGATCACAGCTCACTGTGACCTTGAAATCTTGGGCTCAAGCAATCCTCCCTCCTCAGCTTCTGGAGTAGCTGAGACTACAGGTGCACACCATCACACTTGGCTAGTTAAAGAAAACTTTTTTTTTTGTAGAGATGAGGTTTCTCTATGTTGCCCAGTCTGGTATCAAACTCGTGGTCTCCTCATTTCAGGTGTGAACCACTGTGCCCAGCCCCAGAAGAATGAAGTTACTCTTGTCTTGCACCATATACAAAAGTCAACTCAAAATGCATTAAAAACTTAAATGTAAGACTCCAAACTATGAAACTACTAGAAGAAACATGGGGGAAAATCTCTATGACATTGATCTTGGCAATGATTCTTTTGATATAACCTCAAAAGCAAAGGCAACAAAAGCAAAAGCATACACACGAAAAAGCTTCTGCACAGCAAAGGAAACAATTAACAGAGTGAAGAGACGTGCTATACAATGGCAGAAAATATTTTCGAACTATACATTCAGCAAACATTAATATCAATATATAAGAAACTAAAACAACTCAATAGCAAGAAAATATATTACCCCATTAAAGAATGGACAAGACTTGAATACACATTTTCCAGAGAGGCAAGCTATAGAAGGGGAGAAAATATTTTCAAACTATATCAACCAACAGTAAATATCAATATATAAAGAACTAAAACAACTCAATAGCAAGAAAATACATTACCCCATCAAAAATGGACAAAAGACTTGAATAAACATTTCCCAAAACAAGATATACAAATGCCAACAGGTATAGTCATGCACTGCAGAACAGTGTTTCAGTCAGTGACAGTACTGCATATATGATGGTGGTCCCATAAGGTTATTGTAGAGCTGAAAAATTCCTATCGCCTAGTGAGTGCAGTAGCTGTGGTAACATCATAGTGCAATGCATTACTCATGTGTTTGCGATGATACTGGTGTAAAGAAACCTACTGCACTGCTAATCATATAAACATAGCAAATACAATTATACACAGTGCATAATACTCGATATCAATGAGTTTTTCACTGGTTTATGTATTTATTGTACTATACTTCTTTATCATTATTTTAGCAGGTACTTCCTCTACTTATTAAAAAAAAATTCACTGTAAAGTAGCCCCAGACAGGTCCTTCAGGGGGTGTTCCAGAACAAGGCATTGCTATTACAGGAGATGACAGCTCCATGGGTGTTATTGCCCTGAAGACCTTCCAGTGAGGCAAGATGTGGAGGTGAAAGACAGTGATATTGATGATCTCAACACTGTACAGGCCTAGGCTAATGTATGTGCTTGTGTCTTAGGTTTAACAAAAAAGTTTAAAAAGTTAAGAAAAACAAAAAATTTTAAAAATAGAAAAAAGTGTATAGAATAAAGATAAAAGCATATAGACATACAGAAAATATTTTTATACAGCTGGACAATGTATGCTTTAAAGTTAAGTGTTAAAAAATGTTAGGTGTTATTACAAGAGTCAAAAAGTTAAAAAATTTAAAAAGGTTATGAAATAAAACTGTTACAATAAACTGACGTTAATTTATTACTGAAGGAAGAAAATATTTTAAAATAAATTTAGTGTAGCCTAAGTGTACAGTGCTTTTAAAGTCTACAGTAGTGTTCAGTAATATCCTAGGCCTTCACATTCACTCACCACTCACTCACCGACTCACCCAGAGCAATATCCAGTTCTGCAAGCTCCATTCATGGTAAATGCCCTATACAGGTGTACCATTTTTAAATCTTTTATACTGTATTTTTACTGTATCTTTTGTATGTTTAGATGTACAAATACTTAACACTGTGCTACAGTTGCCTACAATGTTCAGTACAGTAACATGCTGTACAGTTTTGTAGCCTAAGAGCAATAGGCTCTACCATATAGCCTAGGTAATGATTCTTGAGTAGACATTTTCCAAAAGAAGACATGCAAGACTACTAGGTGTGTGATAGGCTATACCATCTAGGTTTGTATAAGTACACTCTGTGATGTTCACATAATGATGAAATTACCTAAGGATGCATTTCTCAGAATGTATCCCACTATTAAGCAATACATGGCTGTATATGAAAAAATGGTCAACATCACTAATCATCAGGGAAATACAAATCAAAACTGCACTGAGATCTTGTGTCCGGAATTGGTTCCTTCTGGTAGGTTCTTGGTCTCACTGACTTCAAGAATGAAGCCATGGACCCTCATGGTGAGTGTTACAGTTCTTAAAGATGGTGTGTCTGGAGTTTGTTCCTTCTGATACTCAGATGTGTCTGGAGTTTCTTCCTTCTGGTGGGTTTGTGGTCTCGCTTGACTTCAGGAGTGAAGCCGCAGACCTTTGCAGTGAGTGTTACAGCTCTTACAGGTGGTGCATCCGGAGTTGTTTGTTCCTCCGGTGGGTTCGTGGTCTTGCTGACTTCAGGAATGAAGCTGCAGACCTTCACAGCTCATAAAGGTAGTGTGGACCCAAAGAGTGAGCAGCAGCAAGATTTATTGTGAAGAGCAAAAGAACAAAGCTTCCACAGTGTGGAAGGGGACCAGAGGGGGTTGCTGCTGCTGGCTTTGGTGGCCAGCTTTTATTCCCTTATTTGGCCCCGTCCACGTCCTGCTGATTGGTCCATTTTACAGAGCGCTGATTGGTCCATTTTTACCGAGTGCTGATTGGTCCATTTTTACAGAGTGCCGACTGGTGCGTTTACAAACCTTTAGCTAGACACAGAGCGCTGACTGGTGCGTTTTTACAGAGTGCTGATTGGTGCATTTACAAACTTTAGCTAGACACAGACCGCTGATTGGTGCATTTACAATCCTTTAGCTAGACAGAGAAGTTCTCCAAGTCCCTACCCGAACCAGAAGCCCAGCCGGCTTCACCTCTCAATCTCATCCTACTACTGTTAGAATAGATATAATAAAAAAAGATATATGTTGGTGAAGGTGTGGAAAAAGGGAAATTTTACACACTGTTGGTGGGAATGTAAATTAGTACAGCCATTATGGAAAACAGTATGGATGTTCCTCAAAAAATGAAAAATAGAGCTTCCATAAGAATTCAGTGATCCCAGTGAATTTGGGTATTTATCCAAAAGAAATAAAATTAGTATGCAGAAGTGATATCTGCACTTCCATGTTTATTACAGCAATATTCACAATAGCCAAGACATGGAACCATGGGGGGATGTCAGGACCAAACCAACCTGTATGTCCATCAGTGGGTGAATGGATAAATAAAATGTGTTACATATACACAATAGAATACAATTCAGCCACAAAAAAGAACAAAATTCTGTCATTTGGGACAACATGGATGAACTTGGAGAATATTATGTTAAGTGTAAAAAGCCAGGCATAGAAGGACAACATGACTATACGTGGAATCTAAAAATGCTGTTCTCATAGAAGGACAAGGGTTTGGGTGGTGAGTGGGACCCCCTCCCTAACCATCCAAGCCTCTGGTATGGGAAGTTTCCCCATCCATATGGATGGGGAGATATTGGTCAAGGGATATATTTGTAGCAAGACATTTATAGTTAGATAGGAGGAAAAAATATTCAGAATAGACAATATATAGAGACAGAAAGTTGATCAGTGATTGCCTGGGGCTAGGAGAGGGAGGGAGAGAATAGCTGAGGCAGGGAGAGAAATTGGGAGTGACTGCTAATGGTTGTGGAGTGTCTTTCTCAGGTGATGAAAATGCTCTAAAATTGATGTTTGCAAAACTCTGCAAATATCCTAAAAACCATTGGATTGTACACTTTTAATGGGTGAATTGTATAGTATGTGAATTATATCTTAACAAAACTGTCTTTAAAAAAAATTCCTGTAGTTTACCTAAAGGCCACCTTCCCAGTGGCGGGGGAGCCAAACCAAAGCCTTTCTGCCTTCAGCACCCGTGCTTTTCTCCCTATCACTGCTTCATATTCCTGTTCTTCCACTCGGGAAGTGCAGCAGCTTCTATAGACAAAGGCAAAATGGGGGCAGGTTTTGACTGTTTTTTAAACAGAAGCTCCTAGCCAGCTGACATATGTATTGCAAGCATTCCCAGATCTGTAAGAGGTTGGGGTGCTTTGGATTTGTTCTCAAGCTTGAGTAAGAGATATGCAGGCACCATCCCTGCTGCTTTCTGATTTGTGGCTTAACAGTCTCTCCCTCCTCATATAGCGCCGCCTCCCCAAAAGCTTGCTGCTGGAGAAGGCTCAGGGCTGGGGGAGAGTGCAGAAGGTGAGGCCATGGGAGGGGCTGGAAATGGGAGTGAAAGAAAGGGACTTCACTCTCTCTCCATTCCCAGGGATTTAGATGCTTAGATGCCTTTCACACTCATTTCTGGAAATCCTAACACTCACTTAGGAGAGAAGACTGGAACCTGATTGTTACATCTGGGTGAGGTGTGAAGGCACAGGCTGAATGATGCCTTAGCAGATAAGAAGGTGAACCAAGGGGGTGGGAGGCTCTAGTGCTCTAGCTCAGTGTCTCCTTGTTTAGAATTCTTTCTCTGAGACATGATATATAATCTCCAGGTTGTATTCATCTGTCAGCTTGAGATGGAGGGAAAATGCTCATGTTTTATGTGCTGATTTAATTGTATCCTTCTCTGATGCCCTTGTTTGGGATGTGCTGGTTGAGAGGGAAGTGGCCTGCACAGGTGTTTGCCAGGGAATTACTGTGTGCCAGGCACCAAGCACATCATTTTTGTGCATCGCCTTCTGTGCTTCTCATCACAGTTGCTATGATTATGCCCAAGTGTGCCTAAGGAAAAGTGAGATATAGGGAGGCTAATGTCACATGGTGCAAATGTGGCAAGGCCAAGATTTGAACCCAAGACTGTCTGATTCTGGAACTCACAGGCTGACCCACGGGTTTATTTAGGCTCATTCCAAAATAGAAGCAGCAGGTTGGTGCAGTACAGGAGTCAGCACCTTCTGTTTGATGGTGGCTCTGCCAAAGAGAGCTGTGGGATCGTTGGTAAGGTTGTGATCACTCCAGGACTCATATTTTTCAACTGTAAGTTGATTGTTGGTCTAGATATTCTCCAAGGTACCATCTAGACAAGAAGGTTCGTGATTCTAGGCTGATGTCTACAAACAAGAGCTGGAAGAAATGATGATCTTTTTTTTTTTTTTAATGGACTTTGCTCTTTAGAAGGAGGCATTGGCTTTGAGATTAGGACTCTAATCTCATTTAGGAGGCTAATTTTCTGCATGGAGTTGTACAGGTTTTGGGGCCTTTGAAACAGAGTTCAAATCCTGGCTCCACCATATGTTTTCTGCAAGTCACTCAGTCTCTCTGATCTTTAGTTTCCTGGTTGGTAGGATGAGGACAATAAAACCTTCCCTACTGAGGATGCATGAATATCTCAGCTATATTCATTGTATTGTGTTCTCCTTGAGGGTGGGGCCATGCCTTTTGTATTTCTGGCAGGCATGGGGTTGAGTTGAATTGATTTTAAGAGGGAATAAAAGGCAAGTCTGCTCTCTATAGAAAAACCAGGCGTGTCTCTCCTTTGTTCAATGTGCCAGGGGGCAGGGACACATTTCCCAGCCCCAGTATCTCCCACTGGCCAGGTTTTTGTCCTGTCCTGAGATCTCCCATGCAGTTCCAGGCAACTGTCATTTTCCACTACACTAGCTGGATAATACTCAAGCAAAGGTATATGGGCGTATGGTGTCTCTCTTTGGGCATGGAAGAAAGGGTTTGTGATGGGCTAGTTTTTCTTCTTTGGCCTCTTTGCTTCTACCCATTCCCCCTTCCACGTAGGCATGTACACACTGGCTTACCTAGATGGGTTTTTATCTCTGGATTTCCCATGTTGAGATGTCGTTTTGGGAGACAACCGGCTCTGAAGTCAGACACACCATGGTTGGATCCTTGCAATTCCTGACATTCCTCTATGAGCCTCGGTTTCCTCAACCATGAAAGGAGATAGTAATAGCACTTGCTTTCCTGGGCTGTTGTGAAGATTAAATGAAGTTCAGCACAAGGCAAGGACTCCATAAGTGATACCAGTTTTACTTTTGTTTTGGCTCCACTCTGCCTGTCCTTAGCGCCCCATGGCCACTAAACACACAGAGTGAGGGGGAGAAAGGGAATCAGAGCCCTACACTTCCTTCAGCTGTGCCAGTTATTCCAACCTATGCTGCTGAATTTGAAGCTAAACTCAGAAATCTGCACCCTGTAAATGTATCTATGACTTTAACTAGAACCACTGGTGTTTTGGACCAGAAATGGACTTAGTGGTCTTAGATTCTGATCTCCTCCATTTGGAGTTGGTGGAAAATGAGTGAGAGAACATCCCTGCTTCCCTGCCAAAACCAGTGGTTTAAATAAGGTAGAAGTTTATTTTTTCATATAAACCTTGGTAGCCCAGGGCGGAAATGATGGACCCATGATCAGCAATGAACAAAGGCTCTATCCATTTTGTTGCCCTGTCTTGCTTAATCCAAGAGTTCTACTTTGTGGTCCAGGGTGGCGGCTCTAGCTCCAGCCATCACAACTTCAACCCAGCTCACAGGAAGGAGAAAAAGAAAAGAAATTGGAAGAAGCATTGCATTTAAGAATACATCATGAAAGTTACACAAGCCATATCGTAAGTACATAAGGATTTACACACCTAAGGATGACACAAGTCATATCCTTTTATATTCTATTGGTTAGAACTTTGTTATATACATCCATAGTTAACAGCGAGGGAACTCAGGGAATGTAGTATTTATTCTGGTGGCTATGTGCCCAATCAAGATTTGGAGGTTCTGTTATAGAGGAGTGAAGGGAAAATGCATCTAAGGAGACTATCAAAAGGCTCTGCCACACAGGTGACACAACTGCTTTACCCCCTCAATCTGTGCTCTTTCCATAGCATTCTCAAGATTTTTTTAAAAATTAAAAAAATGTTTTTTGAGATGAAGTCCTGTTATATATCGCCAAGTTGCTCTCCAACTCCTGGGCTCAAGCAATCCTCTTACCTCAACCTCCTGAGTACTGGGACTACAGGTGTGCTACTATGCCCAGCTACTTTTATTCATTTTTTGTTTTTTTAGAGACAGGGTTTCACTATGTTGCCCAGGCTGGCCTTGAACTCCTGGCCTCAAGCAGTCCTCCTTCCTCAGTCTCCCAAGTAGCTGTGACTACAGGTGCATGCCACTGAGTTCAACTGCATCACAAGTCTAGATTAAATTTCCCTTAGGTTCTTAATAAAATTTCTTGAAAATTCTGATCACAGTGATGGCACCTGGCAAGTTCCAGACCCAGGCAAGTTGGCTGGAGCACAGGCAGAGAGCATGCGGGAATACAGTGGGGAGAGCACCCAGGCCACACCAATGCCTCTGTCAGACTGGGCCCCTTATGTTAAGGAAGACTGTGTCGATCCTTGGAGGGCAGAGAAACCATACTGTCCACCACTGAGGCAACAGGGGGAAATGAGATTGAGCTGTGCCAAGAGAAAAGAATGAGAGCTTCTGGGAAAACTCAGACACTTGTAAAAATTCCACATAACCTGGGATGTAAGGTGATGTGCTGCTAAGATGGGTGCGTAGCTCAAGCTTCAGCAGGCAGCCAAGGCAGTCCTAGTCCCCTAAAACAGTGCCCCAGAACTCTGGGCAAAGCTATCGGAAGAGAGCCTGAACCCAGAATTAATAAAGTGGAGGGATGTGGAGCCTTCAGTGTGTCTCAGGCTCTGAGACTTGGTAAGAACACATAAGAGAGAGGTGGGTGTGAGAGAGAAAAGGAGAAAGAGAGGAGAGAGAGAAAAAAAAAAGAGGAAAGACAGGAGAGACAGGGAGAGACAGACAGTGGCAGGGGTGGGGGAAAGGGAGGGGGAGGGGAGACATAGTAAGGAAAGATAGAAGAGGAGAAAAAAAGAGAAGAAATAGGAGATAGATATGGTATAATCAGGCTGCCTTCAACTGCAAGTGACAGTAACCAACTCAAACTGGTTTAAGAAAAAAAACAGAAAGAATAGAAGCAGCAAAAAGGCTGCCAGCAACTCCAGACTTATTCCTATTTTCTCAGGATCTCTGAAGGACAGGTGCTTCTCATTTTTCCTTTTTCTAATAGTTACAACCAAAGTTTTGGACTTGGATTTCATTGGCACAGATTGGCCAACTTCGAGTGTCCTGACCAGGATGGGGGGATGTCAGGACCAGCCAAACCAGATGGATTAAGAAAGGAGGAGATTGGTTTCCCAAGGAAAATCAGTATGCTGTTACTAAAAGAAGGTGGAGTAGATACTGGGCAGGTGAAAACAACACATCTCTACTATACATGATGAGGAAATCAGAGAGAGAGAGGGAGAGACAGAGAGAGAGAGAGGTGGGAAGAGAGAGACATGAGAGAGATTAGAGATGAAGATGGGAAAGTTAGTATAAAAGAGGAAAGAATGAAAGATGAAAGAAAAAAGCATTTGAGAGAAAGTAGAAAAGAAAGAAAGGCAGAAAAATAGAAAGAGGGAGAAAGGAAGGGAGAAGGAAAGGAAGGAAAGAATAAAAGGAAAACGGGAAGAAGAAAGAGGGAAAAAGAAGGAAGAAGAGAATGGAGAAAGAATGGAAGGAAGAAAGAGGAAAGGGAGGGAGAGGTGTGTTTACTTGCATGTGTGCATGAGAAACACTGATGAGTAATACAAGGTGTGGCAAGCCTCTGCTACAACTTAATATCATGACCCAGGATCTCCAAACAGACCAGATCTAGGAAGAGATGAGGTCTTACTGAAGTTCCTACTCCCTTCCCTCTCTCCTGAGTGTGGTCCCAGCCTGCATCCTCCTTATCTCACCTATTTCCACCCCAGTGGTATCCTGGAGCCTCTGAAGTCTCTTGGGAAATTGTAGAATTGTCTCCCCAGTGTCATTGCCATGCTTTGGTCCAGGAGCCCAGGGGCTTCAGTCTGCCATGTGTTTTCAGCGTATGGCTGCCTGAAAACACATCTGTCAACCTTAGCATTGGAGAACAAAAAGCTTGGGTTTGACATGAAAAGGACAGCAGAGAAGCAGCCTTGACCTAACTGCCACGTGGCGTTCCGAAGCGCGCAGAGCCTCAGCCTGGAAGATATGCACAATACTTGAAAGAAGCCTTTTATCCAGTCAAGAGGGGATAAACACATCTGTATGGCATTGACTTCCCCCTCCTCCCTTCTTTCTGGGATTTGGAGCGGGGTTAGGGGGAGGAACAATGAAAACATTTGAAACATCTGACACTGAGTTGGGGTTGTGGATAGGCAGCATTTGGGGGGAAATGAAAGGTGAAATGCCAAATTTAGTTTGGCCCTTCTTTCTTTCTGGTGCCGTTTTTTTCCTCTTACATTCAACCCATATTTTCCTTTTAGCACCGGTGGGGGTTGTGGATCATGTAACATTCCTATTTAGCACACACATAGCTTGCCTTGTCTTGAAAGGGAAGCATACACTGACAACGGAAACCTCACAACCTCCTGAGTGGGAGACAAACCTTAGGATTCTGGCTTCCAGGATATTTATGTTGGTTACTGTTCAGTGTACTGAACACCAGCCGGGATCCCTTGACTCACATCTGAAATGGGATTGGAATCTGAAGGTATAATTCCTCTGCTGGAAACACAAAGGTTGTAGGTATACAAGAGCACACAATTATATTGAAGAAGAAATAAGCCATTTATACAAGAGGGACCAAGTATACCCATGTGTCAGGAAGAAAGGGTTTGATACGTTGTATGCTGGAATGGATTGGGCCATTTTTCCTGAAGATCACCACACAACCCACTAGGACAGTCTGGGCTCTGCTATGGTCTCCCAGATATCCCAGGGAAAGGCTCAGTGAAGCTACAGGCCAAAACCAGGTAAGAGAGATCATAAAATGAATCACCCAAGACTCATGATACCTGATACCGTTTATTTGGTTACAGGGTGTGGCAGACCTTGGTTCAAACTCCAGGTGTTTTATCTAGTAGCAAGATGGTCTTTGGAAATTCAACCCACCTTTCTGAGTTTCAAATTTTTAGTTTTCAAAAATGAGGATGTTGTGAGATTTAAATGAAAATACAATAATATGTAGGTAAAAGGCTTGATGTGGTAGAAACGTAGCAAATTCTAAGTGAACTATATTATTTCCTGCCAGTGTGTTCCCAACTAGTGTGTAAGCTTCCAGAGTGCCCATATACTAATTTTTTGGATTTCTATAATACTTTAACTTTAGTGCTTTGTAAACTTACATGGAATTTTTTTTTAACCAAATGTACGTTGGTTTATTATAAACTTTTTTCCCTACTAAGATGGATTTTAGAGTACCTTTTTAAGGAACTCTGCCTTGAACCCCGACCTTGAACTGAGGTCAAGAGTTTTTTAAGAAACCATTTGATTAAGATATAAATCACATACTATAAAGTTCAGCCTTTAAAAGTGTACATTTCAGTGGTTTTTAGAATATTCATAGAGGTGTGCATCCATCACCACTATCTAAATCCAGATCATTTTCATTAACCCAAATAGAAACCCTATACCCATATACCTATCGGCACTTGCTCCATTCTCCCTCCCTCTCCTTGGAGGCAAGGCAACCACTGTTATATTGTCTGTCTCACCATGTCTACAGCTATATAATGACCTATGGATCTGAAATGGTGTTGACTCCCTCCAAAATGCATATGAGTTAAGTGGGGGAACAGATGACACAGGAGAGGAAAATCAGAATACCATTTAAGGAAAAAGAGCTGAAATGGACACTGGGTGCCCAGAAAGACAGATACTTTACTTCTTCTCCATGTAATGATTCTCCCACTAACATCTTTGAGGTTTATGTTGCCCAGCAGATAGCCACTAATGATAATGTGGGTATGGAGCAGCTGAAATGGGACTAGTCCAAATTGAGTCCAAATACACATTGAGTTTTGAAGATTTATTATGAAAAAAGGGATGTAAAGTACCTCATTAATACTTTTCTTATAGTAATTACACATTAAAATAATATTTTCAATGTCCTGTATTGGGTTAAATAAAATGTATTATTCAATGAAATTCACTTATCTCTTTATTTTTTGTAATGTGGCTCCTAGAAAATTTAAAGTTACATATGTGGTTTGCATTATATTTCCATTGGATAGTGATGCTCTAGATGCTTCTAGATTTGTTTTTCAACTGCCTGTCTCTTGAGATCAGGGCTGTACATTATTTATTATTTTTTTCTTTAGTACAGGGCCTTGTACATGTTATGCACTTAACGCATATTGTTGAGTGAATATTGTCTACCTTTAATGATTCCTCATTTCAAATAAGATAAAAACAAACTTCCTTGACAATCTGACTCCAACACTGTATTTCAAACTTCTATCTGAAAGGAGGTTGGACTGTATCTCCTGGGCTATGTTGTGCTCAAACAGGCCTGTATACTCCTCCTTCCCAGTCCAGCCTGCAGAGACAGTGGAGCCCAGGGTACAGGAGGGACAGGTGAGTGAAAGTGTGTGTGGATGAGACATGCTGTTTTATGAAGAGTTGTTCATCTCTTGATGTTTAAGACGATAGCTTAGAGAACTTTCATTCTCTAAAGCTCTCTAGATTTTTAAGAAATTACTGAAGCATTTCCCTTACTAAATCCAGTCATTTGCTACATGCAACTTGGACTTTCTGGAAACTTCTGAAGATTCACAGAGTCCATAAATGTCCTTGTCCTCCCCTGGCTTAAATTAGTTCATCTATGTTTTGGTCACTTTCAGCAAGATGAGTTACAAGAACCCAGTCAGGCCAGGCACGGTGGCTCACGCCTGTAATCCCAGCACTTTGGGAGGCCAAGGCAGGCAGATCACGAGGTCAAGAGATTGAGACTATCCTGGTCAACATGGTGAAACCCTGTGTCTACTAAAAATACAAAAATTAGCTGGACGTGGTGGCATGCACCTGTAGTCCCAGCTACTCGGGAGGCTGAGGCAGGAGAATTGTTTGAACCTGGGAGGCGAAGGTTGCAGTGAGCCGAGATCCCACCACTGCATTCCAGCCTGGTGACAGAGCAAGAATCCCTTTCAAAAATGAAACAAAACAGAACAAAAAACAACCCAAAAAGAACCCAGTCATCACAGAACCTGGCACATGGACTGTGGGTGGTAGATGCTGGCCCTACACGTGAAAGGTTCCATGGTCCTCATCCATGACAGAGTAGGACCTAGGACCTAGATCCTTTGGTGGTGAGTTCAGTGCTCTTTCTTCTTGTGCCATGCTGGGCCATGAGAGAGAAATCCTGAAGTTCTGTACATTCTTTGAAAAAACACAGTGATGGAAGTGAGACAGATTGTGGGCACAGAGCCATGGCCCTGTTGAATCTGCACTTGTTCCACAAGGTTTGAGTTCTTCCCACAGACTTTCAGTAAATCGTTGTGCTAATGTTTCTTCTTGCTTTAAGGAAAAGTGTTTGAGAAGAGTACAACACAGCCACCACCATTTTTTCCTAGGTCAACAAGCGCGCCTGTGTTCTAATAATTAAAAGTCCTAATGATACACATCTAATGGTAAAAAGTTTAGGGTTACTGACTTCAGTCATGGCTGGATCCAGGTGCTTACATGATTTTATCAGGAAGTTGCTTCTCTCTTTCTCTGCCTCTGCCTTCCTTGGCATTGAATTCATTTTTAGGATGGGTGGGGGTTTACTGCTGAGGTGGTCACTGGCAGCTCTAGGTTTATGTTCTCACAAATGAATGATTCTTTCTTGATCACACCAGCGGTACTTCTAGGATTATCTCTTATTGGACCAATTTATGTCCCATTTCTACTGCTGAGCCATTTCATCAGTTCATTGTTAAACCATTCAAACAAAATACATTGATCGCTTTCCATGTTCCAGCAGCCACACACTTTTTATGAGGAGCCTTCAAATATTAAAATAAATGAATACAAGCAGTATTTTTTAGGAATAATGTGTTTTTCAAGTTCAATGCTATATTACATTACGCACTGTGAATCCACGCTGTGGGAACAATAAAGCTTTTTTTGATGAACCTCAAAATTGCAAATTGAGGTGATAAATGACAGTCATCTCCTTTTCTCTGAGGAACCCAAATGTCAGAATGCACCCATGTCTGAGGTCATCCTTCCTTTGAAATACCTGCCACAATGACTGCAGCTCCTGCAGGTTTCCCTCCCCAGGTGAGTCTGGGCATCCATGTGGGAATCCTTGCCCATTCCACACACCCATCTAATTGCTGCCTGCCTCTGCTGGCTCCAGGACTGCTGCTGTCTTCTTTCCATGTGCTGCTGCTTGCCCCTGGTTGACTTTCAGCTGACTCAGGAAAGCTCTTTTTGAAGCTGCTGCCATTCCTTCCTGTATAGAATCCAGGACCGTCCTGTTTCCTATAGTAATGGCAAAGATTGGGCTGAGTCTTTTGACAGGGTTCTACTGGATATTTTGGGAGAGAACTACAAGGATGAGAGAAACCTACACTTACTACCAGACAGAATTGGGCTCAGAGGTTCCTTTCCTGGGGCTCTCTGAAGGGCCCTCTCTTACTCTTGTCCATCTCATCTGCTCCAACAGAAGTGTCCTCTAGTGTGTCTGTGTCTCTATGTCCATGTCCCAGTGAGCATAGGGCTCAGAGAGATGAAGGAGTAAGTCATGCCTCACTCATCCCGGGCTAAGGCTTTAATTTCCTATCTCAGCACCTACTTCGTCCCAGCATAGTTAAAAATACGAATATTCATTCCCTTCAGAGGAGACCTACTTCTTGTCGCTACACACAACTTTACTCTTTAGCCTTCAGTAGGTCAAGGTCACTAATACATAATATATAAGTCCATATAGCAATCCATTTCCCAAAATGTGTGTCTTTCAGTCTTGAATAACAGCACAGTGGTATAGCAGCAACAGGTCCATGCTGAGATGCACCAAACGCAGTCCTGCTTCTCTTCTTTGTCTCGTCCTCTGTGAAGGGGACAAATGGGGACCTTTAACAGTTCCTTCCAAGCACCTGTCTATTTGATTTCTGATCCTCCTGCAAACTATCTTTTGAAATGGAACACACCCAACTCTGAAAGAATAAAAAAAGTTTAGCTATGGTAGTAGATGAAATCCTCACGGAAAAGAAACTTTTTTACCCCCAAAGGCAATAGTGTTCACAGAGACATAGCTTTAGGAGGCTCTGAGCATAACCAAACAGGTATTGAGCTTGTTTGTCTAAATTAGATGTATTCAGTCTATTGGATTCCTGACTTTCTCCAGATGTTCTTGCTTTACTTTTGCATATTGTACTAGCTAGTGTTCTCCAGAGAAACAGAATAGATTTACTTACTGATTTATTTTATTTTATTTTTTTCTTGAATAAAACATGGTATAGTCATTAGTTACAACCCTTAGAACAGTCATTAGGCCAGTCATGCCATAAGACAAGCCCTCAACTCCATCTGTGGCAAGGGGATTTGTTTGCCTGGACTTTTGGAAAATACTAGCATTCTAAATACACCCCGAATTCAAATTGTGTGGATGTTGCTTTCTTTTCCTGAATCAGATAATACAAGCTGATATAAAGCAGATAATAAAAACATGTCATACTTCAAAGGCCTTGTGAACCAACATCCTTTCACAATTTTTAGATGAGATTTTGAATGTATAAACTTTCCCTGCAAACATGTTCTAGGGATGACTCAGTTTCTTTTAAAATCTGCATAAGGCTGGGCGTGGCAGCTCAAGCCTGTAAATCCCAGTACTTTGAGAGGCCAAGGAGGAAGGATGGCTTGAGGCCAGGAATTCAAGACCAACCTGGACACCGTAATGACACCCCCATCTGTACAAAATTTTTAAAAAATCAGCCAGATGTAGTGTCCTGTGCCTGTAGTCCTAGTTACTTGGGAGGCTGAGGCGAGAGGATTGCTGGAGCCCCAGAGTTCAAGGTTACAGTGAGCTGTAATTGTGCCACTGCACTCCAGCTTAGGCAACAAAGCCAGACCTCATCTCTTAAAAAAACTTCATAAACAGCTCAATGTTAGTGAATTTTCACTGACTATATTAGAAGACACTGAAAATAATTCTCCCAAGAAATTCTCTGCAGAAACTTAGACAATTTCTGAACCACCTTTAAATCCTCCTATTGACGGAGGCTTGGAGGGCATTGTGTTAGAGGGGCACGTGCCACTGGTTGGCTACTCTGAGGCAGACTCTGCACCCAGCAGCGAATATTTGTGTGGTTTTCTCCACAGGTCCCGTGGGAAGATCTCCATTATCTCTTTGGTGAGATCATGTATGGAGGCCACATCACAGATGACTGGGATCGCAAACTGTGTCGGATGTATTTAGAAGAATTCATGAATCCATCTCTGGTAAGACATTTGTAAATTAATTAACTTGTAAATTAATTTCACTGAGGAAAAAATTCTGGTAAGAATTTTATAAACTAATTATACTATGGGTAATTCTTTTTTTTCTTATACTTTAAATTTTAGGGTACATGTGCACAACGTGCAGGTTTGTTACATATGTATACATGCGCCATGTTGGTGTGCTGCACCCATTAACTCGTCATTTAACATTAGGTATATCTCCTAATGCTATCCCTCCCCTCTCCCCCCACCCCACAACAGGCGCTGGTGTGTGATGTTCCCCTTCCTGTGTCCATGTGTTCTCACTGTTCAATTCCCACCTATGAGTGAGAACATGCGGTGTTTGGTTTTTTGTCCTTGCAATAGTTTACTGAGAATGATGGTTTCCAGCTTCATCCATGTCCCTACAAATGACATGAACTCATCATTTTTTATGGCTGCGTAGTATTCCATGGTGTATATGTGCCACATTGTCTTAATCCAGTCTATCATTGTTGGACATTTGGTTGGCTCCAAGTCTTTGCTATTGTGAATAGTGCAGCAATAAACATATGTGTGCATGTGTCTTTATAGCAGCATGATTTATAGTCCTTTGGGTATATACCCAGTAATGGGATGGCTGGGTCAAATGGTATTTCTAGTTTTAGATACCTGAGGAATCACCACGCTGACTTCCACAATGGTTGAACTAGTTTACAGTCCCACCAACAGTGTAAAAGTGTTCCTATTTCTCCACATCCTCTCCAGCACCTGTTGTTTCCTGACTTTTTAATGATTGCCACTCTAACTGGTGTGAGATAGTATCTCATTGTGGTTTTGATCTGCATTTCTCTGATGGCCAGTGATGATGAGCATTTTTTCATGTGTCTTTTGGCTGCATAAATGTTTTCTTTTGAGAAGTGTCTGTTCATATCCTTTGCCCACTTTTTGATGGGGTTGTCTGTTTTTTTCTTGTAAATTTGTTTGAGTTCATCGTAGATTCTGGATATTAGCCCTTTGTCAGATGAGTAGATTGCAAAATTTTTCTCCCATTCTGTAGGTTGCCTGTTCACTCTGATGGCAGTTTCTTTTGCTGTGCAGAAGCTCTTTAGTTTAATTAGATCCCATTTGTCAATTTTGGCTTTTGTTGCCATTGCTTTTGGTGTCTTAGACATGAAGTCCTTGCCCATGTCTATGTCCTGAACGGTATTGCCTAAGTTTTCTTCTAGGGTTTTTATGGTTTTAGGTCTAACATGTAAGTCTTTAATCCATCTTGAATTAAATTTTGTATAAGATGTAAGGAAGGGATCCAGTTTCAGCTTTCTGCATATGGCTAGCCAGTTTTCCCAGCACCATTTATTAATAGGGAATCCTTTCCCCATTTCTTGTTTTTGTCAGATTTGTCAAAGATCAGACAGTTGTATATTTGTGGCATTATTTCTGAGGGCTCTGTTCTGTTCCATTGGTCTGTATGTCTGTTTTGGTACCAGTACCATGCTGTTTTGGTTACTGTAGCCTTGTAGTATAGTTTGAAGTCAGGTAGCGTGATGCCTCCAGCTTTGTTCTTTTGGCTTAGGATTGACTTGGTAATGCGGGCTCTTTTTTGGTTCCATATGAACTTTAAAGTAGTTTTTTCCAATTCTGTGAAGAGAGTAATTGGTAGCTTGATGGGGATGGCATTGAATCTATAAATTACCTTGGGCAGTATGGCCATTTTCACGATATTGATTCTTCCAACCCATGAGCGTGGAATGTTCTTGCATTTGTTTGTATCCTCTTTTATTTTGTTGAGCAGTGGTTTGTAGTTCTCTTTGAAGAAGTCCTTCACATCCCTTGTAAGTTGGATTCCTAGGTATGTTACTATCTTTGAAGCAATTGTGAATGGGAGTTCACTCATGATTTTGTCTGTTATTGGTGTATAAGAATGCTTGTGATTTTTGCACATTGATTTTGTATCCTGAGACTTTGCTAAAGTTGCTTATCAGCTTAAGGAGATTTTGGGCTGAGATGATGGGATTTTCTAGATATATAGTCATTTCATCCGCAAACAGGGACAATTTGACTTCCTCTTTTCCTAATTGAATACCCTTTATTTCCTTCTCCTGCCTGATTGCCCTGGCCAGAACTTCCAACACTATGTTGAATAGGAGTGGTGAGAGAGGGCATCCCTGTCTTGTGCCAGTTTTCAAACGGAATGCTTCCAGTTTTTGTCCATTCAGTATGATATTGGCTGTGGGTTTGTCATAGATAGCTCTTATGATTTTGAGATACGTCCCATCAATACCTAATTTATTGAGAGTTTTTAGCATGAAGGTTGTTGAATTTTGTCAAAGGCCTTTTCTGCATCTGTTGAGATAATCATGTGGTTTTTGTCATTGGTTCTGTTTATATGCTGGATCATGTTTATTGATTTGTGTGTGTTGAACCAGCCTTGCATCCCAGGGGTGAAGCCCACTTGATCATGGTGGATAAGCTTTTTGATGTGCTTTGCCAGTATTCTATTGAGGATTTTTGCATCAATGTTCATCAGGGATATTGGTCTAAAATTCTCTTTTTTGGTTGTGTCTCTGCCAGGCTTTGGTATGAGGCTGATGCTGGCCTCATAAAATGAGTTAGGCAGGAGTCCCTCTTCTTCTTTTGATTGCAATAGTTTCAGAAGGAATGGTACCAGTTCCTCCTTGTACCTCTGATAGAATTCGGCTGTGAATCCATCTGGTCCTGGACTCTTTTTGGTTGGTAAGCTATTAATTATTGCCTCAATTTCAGAGCCTGTTATTGGTCTATTCAGAGATTCAACTTCTTCCTGGTTTAGTCTTGGGAGGGTGTATGTGTCGAGGAATTTATCCATTTCTTCTAGATTTTCTAGTTTATTTGCGTAGAGGTGTTTATAGTATTCTCTGATGGTGGTTTGTATTTCTGTGGGATCGGTGGTGATATCCCCTTTATCATTTTGTATTGCATCTATTTGATTCTTCTCTCTTTTCTTTTTTATTAGTCCTGCTAGTGATCTATCAATTGTGTTGATCTTTTCAAAAAACCAGCTCCTGGATTCATTGATTTTTTGAAGGGTTTTTTGTGTCTCTATCTCCTTCAGTTCTGCTCTGATCTTAGTTATTTCTTGCCTTCTGCTAGCTTTTGAATGTGTTTGCTCTTGCTTCTCTAGTTCTTTTAATTGTGATGTTAGGGTGTCAATTTTAGATCTTTCCTGCTTTCTCTTGTGGGCATTTAGTGCTATAAATTTCCCTCTACACACTGCTTTGAATATGTCCCAGAGATTCTGGTATGTTGTGTCTTTGTTCTCGTTGGTTTCAAAGAACATCTCTATTTCTGCCTTCATTTTGTTATGTACCCAGTAGTCATTCAGGAGCAGGTTGTTCAGTTTCCATGTAGTTGAGTGGTTTTGAGTGAGTTTCTTAATCCTGAGTTCTAGTTTGATTGCACTCTGGTCTGAGAGACAGTTTGTTATAATTTCTGTTCTTTTACATTTGCTGAGGAGAGCTTTACTTCCAACTATGTGGTCAATTTTGGAATAGGTGTGGTGTGGTGCTGAAAAGAATGTATATTCTTTTGATTTGGGGTAGAGAGTTCTGTAGATGTCTATTAGGTCCACTTGGTGCAGAGCTGAGTTCGATTCCTGGATATGCTTGTTAACTTTCTGTCTCGATCTGTTTAATGTTGACAGTGGGGTGTAAAGTCTCCCATTATTATTGTGTGGGAGTCTAAGTCTCTTTCTAGGTCTCTAAGGAGTTGCTTTATGAATCTGGGTGCTACTGTATTGGGTGCATATATATTTAGGATAGTTAGGTCTTCATGTTGAATTGATCCCTTTACCATTATGTAATGACTTTCTTTGTCTCTTTTGATCTTTGTTAGTTTAAAGTCTCCTTTATCAGATACTAGGATTGCAACCCTTGCCTTTTTTTGTTTTCTATTTGCTTGGCAGATCTTCCTCCATCCCTTTATTTTGAGTCTATGTGTGTCTCTGCACGTGAGATGGGTTTCCTGAATACAGCACACTGATGGGTCTTGACTCTTTATCCAATTTGCCAGTCTGTGTCTTTTAATTGGAGCATTTAGCCCATTTTTATTTAAGATTAATATTGTTATGTGTGAATTTGATCCTGTCATTATGATGCTAGCTGGTTATTTTGCTCATTTGCTGATGCAGTTTCTTCCTAGCCTCGATGGTCTTTACAATTTGGCATGTTTTTGCAGGGGCTGGTACCGGTTGTTCCTTTCCATGTTTAGTTCCTTCCTTTGGGAGGTCTTTTAGGGCAGGCCTGGTGGTGACAAAATCTCTCAGCGTTTGCTTGTCTGTAAAGTATTTTATTTCTCCTTCACTTATGAAGCTTAGTTTGGCTGGATAGGAAATTCTGGGTTGAAAATTCTTTTCTTTAAGAATGTTGAATATGGGCCCCCACTATCTTCTGGCTTGTAGAGTTTCTGCCAAGAGATCAGCTGTTAGTCTGATGGGCTTCCCTTTGTGGGTAACCAGACCTTTCTCTCTGGCTGCCCTTAACATTTTTTCCTTCATTTCAACTTTGGTGAAACTGACAATTATGTGTCTTGGAGTTGCTCTTCTCGAAGAGTATCTTTGTGGTGTTCTCTGTATTTCCTGAATCTGAATGTTGGCCTGCCTTGCTAGATTGGGGAAGTTCTCCTGGATAATATCCTGCAGAGTGTTTTCCAACTTGGTTCCATTCTCCCTGTCACTTTCAGGTACACCAATCAGACGTAGAGTTGGTCTTTTCACATAGTCCCATATTTCTTGTAGGCTTTGTTCGTGTCTTTTTATTCTTTTTTCTCTAAACTTCTCTTCTCACTTCCTTTCATTCATTTGATCTTCCATCACTGATACCCTTTCTTCCAGTTGATCGAATCAGCTACTGACGCTTGTTCATTCATCACATAGTTCTCACGCATTGGTTTTCAGCTCCATCAGGTCCTTTAAGGACTTCTCTTCATTGGTTATTCTAGTTAGCCATTCGTCTAATCATTTTTCAAGGTTTTTAACTTCTTTGCCATGAGTTCGAACTTCCTTCTTTAGCTTGGAGTAGTTTGATCGTCTGAAGCCCTCTTCTCTCAACTTGTCAAAGTCATTCTCCATCCAGCTTTGTTCTGTTGCTGGTGAGGAGCTGCATTCCTTTGAAGGAGGATAGGTGCTCTGATTTTTAGAATTTTCAGTTTTTCTGCTCTGTTTTTTCCCCATCTTTGTGGTTTTATCTACTTTTGGTCTTTGATGATGGTGATGTACAGATGGGTTTTTGATGTGGATGTCCTTTCTGTTCGTTAGTTTTCCTTCTAACAGTCAGGACCCTCAGCTGTAGGTCTGTTGGAGTTTGCTGGAAGTCCACTCCAGACCCTGGGTATCAGCAGCGGAGGCTGCAGAACAGCAGATATTGGTGAACAGCAAATGTTGCCGCCTGATCGTTCCTCTGGAATTTTTGTCTCAGAGGAGTACCCGGCTGTGTGAGGTGTCAGTCTGCCCCTACTGGGCGGTGCCTCCCAGTTAGGCTACTTGGGGGTCAGGGACCCACTTGAGGAGGCAGTCTCTCCGTTCTCAGATCTCAAGCTGCATGCTGGGAGGACCACTACTCTCTTCAAAGCTGTCAGACAGGGACATTTAAGTCTGTAGGGGTTTCTGCTGCCTTTTGTTTGGCTATGCCCTGCCCCCAGAGGTGGAGTCTACAGAGGCAGGCAGGCCTCCTTGAGCTGTGGTGGGCTCCACCCAGATTGAGCTTCCCAGCCACTTTGTTTACCTACTCAAGCCTCGGCAATGGCGGGTGCCCCTCTCCCAGCCTCGCTGCCACCTTGCAGTTTGATCTCAGACTGCTGTGCTAGCAATGAGCGAGGCTCCATGGGCGTAGGACCCTCTGAGCCCGGTGCAGGATACAATCTCCTGGTGTGCCGTTTGCTAAGACTGTTGGAAAAGTGCAGTGTTAGGGTGGGAGTGACCCGATTTTCCAGGTGCGGTCTGTCACTCCTTTCCTTGGCTGGGAAAGGGAATTCCCTGACCCCTTGTGCTTCCCGGGTGAGGTGATGCCTTGCCCTGCTTTGGCTCACGCTTGGTGCGCTGCACTCACTGTCCTGCACCCACTATCTGACAATCCCCAGTGAGATGAACCTGGTACCTCAGTTGGAAATGCAGAAATCATTCGTCTTCTGTATTGCTCGTACTGGGAGCTGTAGACTGGAGCTGTTCCTATTCGGCCGTCTTGGCTCCACCTGATTGATTTTATTAATTATGGGAATTGGTTCACATGGTTATGAAGGCTGAGAAGTTCCACCCTCAGATATTTGCAAGCTGCAGATCCAGGAAAACTAGTGGGGTAATTCAATCCAAGTTTGAAGGCCTGAGAACTTAGAGGGTAGGAGGGTGTGTTGATGTAAGTCCTGGACTCTGAAGGCCAAAGAGCTTGGTGTGAGAAAGCAGGAGAACACAGATGTCCCTGTTAAAGGAGAGAGAGAATTTGCTCATCCCTGACGTTTTTGTCCTATTCATGCCTTCTACAGATTGGATGATGCCCAGCCACACTGGGGAGGGCAGATCTGGTTTACCCAGTCTGCCAATCCAGATATGAACGTCTTCCTGAAACACTCTTACAGGCACATAGAAATAACACTTAACTAATAATGTTAAAATTTAATATTAAATAATAATGTTTAAATAATGGTTATAGGGGCACCTCATGACCCAGTCAGGTTGACACATAAAATTAACTTTTACATATAGCTAAAAATCATTGATATGGTTTTCTTGAAGAAAGAAAGAAGGAAAGAAAGAAAACCTGGAAAATGATTTGGCTTATCCCAAAGGTGAGATCAGGTTTTGGTCAGGTTCCTAGCTGGCACACTCAGAGTCTTCCATGCACAATCCTACGTTAACTCTCATATTTTTATCCTCTACTACTAGCCAGTGTGTCATTGGCTTCAGCTAGAACAAGACCTTCACTCTCCCTTGTATGTTCTGTGCCAATTCAGCCTCCACACTTTTATTTATGTTGTGATACCACTGGGTTCCTTCTCAAATTCTGTCCAAATCCCATCTCTCCTTCAAGGGCCTAAAGTCAACCTTGTCTAGGAAATCCTCCCCAACTAGCACACTGAATTTCCATCGTGCTTTATTTCTCTCAACAATTTGGACTTATTTAAGTTGCAGATAGGAAAAATGAGGGGAAAGGTCTATTATCTAACTTCATTATTTTAAAAGAGGGAACAGCTTTGACTAAACACACCTTGATTTGTCCATTGGGGGTACAAGAAAACTCAAAAGACATGGGTTTTGGTGGGCTCAGAGGAACAAAGGGAGATGGTTCAGTTGCTCAGACTGAGGGAAAAAAGAATCATTGGTTTTCTGCTTCTGGTGGGGGAGTAGTGGGGAGAAGAGAAAAGAAGAGAGGTGATGGGGAGGAGTTGTGGGGAGGAGAAGGAAGAACCAGTGAGATCAGCTGAGGTGGGGCTTCTGAGAGCTGAAGAGCAAGTTCCCCATGGCAAAGGGCCTTTACAAGGGGGAGTGTCTAATATTCATTGTGAAGTTGTTTGTGCTTTGTTGATGTCATTCCTTTTCTCTGCTTCCCCCACACCTCAAGGAAAGTCTGACACTCTCCCAAGAGCTTTGAGTTGGCAGGTTTTTTGCAGGGAATTGAAGAATGAGCTGGGTTTTATAGCTGGGTTGACAGAGTGTGAATCTGAAAGCATGGGTGAAGAAAAGCAAGAGGCTGGACATAATGACTGCACCCAGACTTTGGGGAAATCTTTGGGAGGAATCTTTGGGGAGTTCTAGTTGATTGTAACCATATCTCAGGGGCTCACAGTGGGGCTTCCCTGATTATAGTTCCAAGGTCCCACTCCTCCAGAAAGCTACTTCTCATTCTTTCTTTCTTCTTTCTTCTTCATTCTTTCTCACTTTCTATGATGTCTCCTCCCTGTTCCTTTCCTGCTCTTGTTTTATCCTATTTGCAGCAATTTGGCTTCTCTCATCCTTTTATCTTCCTTCTCTGTCAGCACAATAAAGACCTGGTAATGAACCAAATGATCAAGAGATACTTCCTTTTGGAATAATGGGAGGTAGAATGCAGAGGAGGTAGACTGCAAATCTTTATAGTTTAATATATTTTTGTACCCATCTTACACTCATCTGTACAAACACATGTATACATATAGGTCTTATTAGAATCCCCAATTTTTAAGTTCTATGACAGTAGGGACCATGGCTTTTTCATAAGTACCCTTTCTGTCACCTCACAACCATCCAGCGCAGAACCAGCCATATAGCCCTTAATCAATGAATTATAGAGGACCTTTAGTGAGTTACATGACATCTTGGGAGGAGGGAGGAGATAGAATGGAGAAGGGGATGGGATTGAAATTTATAGAGCCTCTATTGCATGCCAGGCAGAGTACAAGGCACTTTACATGTAACATCTACAGTGTATTTAATGCCCACTATGCATCCAGCATGGTATGTAAGTTATTTAATTCTCACTGCTAGACCATGTTACTCAATTTCAGGAGTTGTGCAATATGGCGCCCATGTCCATAACCATCAGGTAACACAGATATCATGAGTACTATTGTACAGGTGAGGAGTCTGGGCTTCCAAGTAGCATTAACTCTGTCAAGTTTCCTTAGCTAGATTTGCAGAAATATAATATTTGCCCTGGTCTTTTTGACTTCATGGCCATGACCTTTTTTTCTCATTTCACCACAAAACAAATCTATTTCAAATATTTGATGATAAGATATGTAGAAGCCAGGAATGAGGAAGGCTGTGCTCATACCCAATATGGTATGGAGTAAGAAAGGAATGGGTGGATGCAGGATGACACATTCCACTCCAGTTGTGCTTCTCAAGGGAGATACTATTGACATATTTCTCATGGACAATTTTTTTATCATGTGGGAATGTTCTGTGCATGACAGGATATTTTGTATCCTTAGTTTTTGCCCAGTAAGTGCCAGGAGTGCTCTTTCTCTTCTTGACACCCCCAAAGTAAATACTCTCAGACATTTCCAAATTTCCCTAGAAGAATAATACCACTATAGATCAAGTTGCCTCCTTGAGTGATTTCCTAAGCCCCCTTTAGGTTTAGTAGTCAATAATTCTGTGTAGAAATGAATGAATGAATGAATGGTCAGGACTAATTGCAGGCACAGACTGCTTTTGTAAAGGCAGGTTTAGATGGGATATTCCTGTGGCCTTGGATTACTTAGATCACTGGGGACTTAGGACAATGCCCAAATGGAAGTGTGATGACCCAGATGTGAGACAAAGAACCCAGAAGGCAAACACTGTCTGCTCTTCAGTTTACCTCTAACCAGACCCCTTCCTGGTGCTTTCAAGGCTGCGAAATGAAGATTCTGCCTGCTCAATGACAGCCCGAAATGGGAACAGAGGGAGGGAGGGAGGGAGGGAGGGGCGGCAGCCTCACTGTAGTAAAGTGGAATGCCATCGCCCTCCACGCTAATGCAAACCAGCTGCCGGCCGGCCCCAGCTTGCGATAGAACAGGCGGAATTCTTGGACACTGAGTTATTCTTAGAAGCATGTGCACAGTCCCCTGGCAGGGCTCACTGTGAACCGGCCGTTGCCAGCCCCCTGTCAGGATGCTGTGCCAGCAGACTCAAGAGTGATTGTTCTCGCTTATGAAAAATAACTTTGGGATTTTAATTTCAAATTACCCACAGAGATAGGGCTGGATATGGAGAATATGGTGCTAAGGGCAGAGAGGAGAGTGAGACAAAGGACAGGGAGGAGGACAGAGAACATCACCCATTCATTCAGAAAATACATATTGAGTATCTGCTGTGTGCAGATGCTGGGGTTCTCATCACACCCAGACTTCCATTTGAACTGGGTGGACACAGGTGAACAGTTGTCTAGACCCTGAGAGTGAACACTCCCACATGCTTTTAGGTTCTGTTGATTGGGTGCTTTTTGTGTGCCAGACTCTTTACATCAGGGATCTCACTTAGTCTTCACAGTAGCACTGTGAAGTGAGCAGCATTGCTCCTGTTTTACAGGAAACTGAGTGTTGGAGAAAGAATCTGCCTAAGGCTCCACAGCTATCAAGTGGCAGAGCCAGGATTTGAACTCTGGCCAGCAGGCTTCTGCCTTCATGCCTGTGTTGAGCACCAACTGTATGCCAAGGTCGAGTTAGACATTGAGATTGTGAAGCCAAATAAAGGGGCTGAATCTTAGCCCTTAAGTCTCTCTGTTGTACTGTCTATGGGAGCGACAGGCATATGACAAGGAATTATAATAACGGGGTTTGTAAAGCAGGAGATCAGAACTATGGATAAGCTCCACTGGAATGTGGCAGGGCTGGCAATCAAAGAGGAGGGAATAGTTGGGTCTTACGTAGGGAAGGCGATGGAAAAAGGGCACTTCAAGCAGAGAAGCAGCATGGGCAATGGGCTGTGGGCTGGCAGGTGCAATGGGCTCAGTGGAGCTGCAGCGCAGGATACACTGAGGACATAGGTGATGAGATGACTGGAAAGGTGAGCAGGACCTGACCGTGAAGGGCCTCGTAGGACAGACCTAAGAGCTGGAACTTTGTCCTGGAGGAACTGAAGACTCCTCTGTCCAATCATTTAGCCACTTGCTCATTTAGTGTGCGTTTATTGAGCACTCACAGTATGCCAGGCATTCTACATTTAAATAATTGTAAGCAGGAAATAGGTGCATGAGTTTTACTTTAGAAAAAAAAGTTCATATGTGGAAAGTCATTAAGGGGCCTCCATGGTGGCCCAGGTGAAAGATGATCCAAGAATGACCAGTGATAGCAGCTGGGAGTTTATAGACACACATAAGATGTCCACTTGACACACATAGGGGATGAACCGAAGCTTATTTCCTCTGCAAAGCTCACTGATGAATGCATGCTCGCCTTATGGGGAGTGCCTGCAAATGTGGGTTAGTATCTAGCAAACCTATATATGTCTGGTCCTGTCAGCAGAATTGCATGTCCATCAAGGAGCATTTGTGTTTGGTTCCAAGCCTATTTATGTCATTCTTAGTTATTAATTACTTAATCCAGTATTAACCCCAAAATAAAATAAATTGTGCCAAAAAAAGGGAACCGTTACTATCAATGCTGAGTTGAAAGCTTTGTAAAGGCAGACTAAGAACTGCTAAAACTTACTATGGAATTGGGTGTGGATGAGACAATGAAAGGATTAGGAAAATCATAAAATTCTAGCAAGATTCTTTACTCAGATTGCTTTACAAGGGTCTTTAAGGTCTCTCTCAACTTCAAAGAAACTGATGCTGGAAATTGTAGATGATGCATTAAAGGGTGTGGTGTATGTAAGAAAGATGACAAGGAGCTGCAGTCAGCAGACCCATTCTCAAAGAAAAGCCTTGGCTCCACATCAAAAGAGTGGTGAATGAATGTGCATTTATATGTTTTAAGTTAAAATTAAACAGGTTTGAAGTATGTACGTATCATTTTTTAGCTTTAAGTAAAGTTTTTATCGAAGTATAACATACATTGAAAAAAGCTCACAGATCTAAGATTATAGTGGGATGTGTTTTTGTAAAGTGAACACCCAGCATAGCCAGCAACCAGATCAAGAACTAGAACTTTGCCAGCACCCCCACATCTTTCCTCATGCCTTATTCCAATCATTACACACTCCCATCTCAAATGTGGCCACTACTCTGACTTTTATCAGCATTAATGACTTTCACCTATTAAATAAATCAGACTGTTTTTATTTTTTTGCTTGGAGCTTTACTTGTTTTGCTTGGCATTATGTTTGTAAAAGCCATCTCTGTTGTTTAGTGTTGCAATAATTTGCTCAATCTTGTTGTATAGTATTCTTTGAGCTATGTGTTGGTACACGGTAAGCACTCAGTAAATGATAGTCAAATAGAGATGCGAGTGACCTTTAGTAAGACAACACTTGGTCAGCTGTCCACCATCTGAGTTTGAATTGTGCTCTGGAAGTGTCAAATACCCCAAGTTTATCTATTCAGTCTACCCTGAAGAATATATATGTTGTTCCTAGTGACTAGCTATTATGAATAGTGCTACTATAGACATTTTTATACAGATCTTTTGATGAACACACGCAGGCGTTTCTTTTGAGTATATATCTAAGAGAAAAATTGCCAGGTCCTAAATTGTACATATATTCAGGTTTAATAGATACTGAGGAAGAGTTTTTCAGTGATTGTGTCCATTCTGCTTCTGTTTGTGGAGTATGAAAGTTCTCATGGCTTCCGCATTCTTGCCAACACTTGATATTGTCTATGTTATTGTTTCTAATTTTAGCTGTTCTTGTAGGGGTAAAGTGATATCTAATATTTTTGTTTGCTTTTAATAAATCTTTTATTATGGGATAATTTTAGATTTATAGGAAAGTTGCAAAGATACTGTGAAGAGTTCCTGTATAGCCGTCACTCAATTTTCCCCATTTGTGAACATCTTCCATTACTGTAGCATCTTTGTCAAACTGAAGAAACTGATATTGGTAGGTTACTATTAAGTAAACTCCAGATTTTATTTAGATTTCATCAGTTTTTTTCCAGTTTTATCCTCTTTCTGTTCTAGTAACCCTTCTTCCAGGGTACCACATTGCATTCGGTTGTCATGCCTCCCTAGTGTCTTCTGGTCTGTGATAGTATCCCAGTCTTACCTTTGTTTTTTATGACCTTGATTGTCTTGAGAGATACTGGCAAGCCCTCCTATAGCAAGTCCCCCATTCTGGGTCTGTTTGATGTTTTTCTTATGGCCAGAATGGAAGTAAGAGTTTTTGGAAACAATGTTACAGAGGTAAAGTGTTCTTCTCATTACACCAAAATTAAAGAGTACATGACAGCCACATGGCATCACTGATGATGTTAACTCTCATCACTTGGTGAAGGTAATGTTCTCTCCAGATTTCTCCACTGTGAAGTCACTATTTCTCCTTTTCTCAATCCTAT